>NC_056746.1:60970773-60985644 GCF_019279795.1 Protopterus annectens
AATTAGGTGATTAAAACCAAACAAGGAAACAGAGAACTACCTCGCAAAGTGAAACAATAAAGCCTTGGAGGGAATTAATGCAGCAAAACAGTTTTATTAAAGTATAAAAAACACCATTAACGTAGTTAAAAATCCATTTTCATTTCAACAACTTCATCAGATGTGGGCTGAAGCATAACACATCATGTTAAATACTCAAAAATAAATGACATCATAAGTTAATTATCCAATGAAGATCCATTAAAATTCAGTCAAATGTTTTCCATCAGTTCTTTTGTATCATAGGATCGAACCTGACACAACCATCTTTCTTGTTCTCTAGCAAGTTTTCTTCACACACCCTTGATTGTGGAAACAGTACATACAGGGAAAGAATGCTCTTCCCTTGTATGTACTGTTCCCATAATCGAGGGTGTGTGAAGAAAACTTCCTATAGAACAAGAAAGCGGGTTGCATCAGGTTTGACCCTGTGATACAAAAGGACTGATGGAAAACATTTGACTGAATTTTAATGGAACTTCATTGGATAATTAACTTATGATATCATTTATTTTTGAGTATTTAACATGAGTTATGATTCAGCCCACATCTGATTAAGTTGTTGAAACGAAAACTGGTTTTTAACTACATTAATGGTGTTTTTTATACTTCAATAAAAGTGTTTTGCTGCATTAATTCCCTCTGAGGCTTTATTGTTTCACTTTGCGAGGTAGTTCTCTGCTTCTATAAATATATATATATATATATATATATATATATATATACACGTATAAAACTATAAATATAGACTCCATGGTCCTCCTCTAAAATTATGTGGTAAATGTTCTAAAATGGCATTTTTTTTTAATTTTCTACGTTTTGCATGGAAAGATGTGGAGAATAAAAGACTAGTTTCAAAAATTTTTAGAAAGACCACGTATTCTAATTCTTTTTATCCACCTCTTCTTCCACAATAAAATGTGTGAACTGGATATTAGAACCAGCTTCAATAAGAAACCCAGACAAAATGAGTTCAATATAAGAACTAGAGAAATTGGCTTGTTGAACAATCTTAGAGACTCCAATGTCTGGATCATGAAACTAGACAAAGGGGAAGGTATTGTCCTGGTGGACAACTAACAATACATAGAGAAAATGTATACTATTCTTTTTGAGGATGTACACAGTCAAGTTTCGAGAAACGAGCTTAACCTGGCTTATGCAAGGATAGAGGCTACACTCCAAGATATGCTCAAGCAGGGCGTAATTACAGTGGACATGTTGCAATATTTAGATATGAAAAGTCCTCTAATACCCACCGATCCATGAAAACAAAAACAATCCACCAATGAGACCTATTGTGGATGCCAGGCAATCAATTACTACACCTTTGGCCAAGTATTTGGACTATCATTTCAATAAAATTTTTCAGAATGTCAGGTACCTTTGTAAGGATTCTTGGGTAAATGTAACAGTTTAAAATTGCATGATAACATGGTATTCCTCACATTAGATGTAAACAATCTTTTTGTAGCAATTCCTCATGATGTAGGTATACAAAGGTTTACACAATTTTTTCATGATTTTATCAGTTTTTTTCAGGGAAGATTAATTTGTTTACTAATTTATTAGAACTAGTCTGGCACAATAATTTTATCTTTTTTGAAAACCAGATTATTTTTACAAAAGAAAGGCATTGCTATGGGGTCAGCTTGCGGCTCACTATATGCTAATATAGTTATGATTATTACAGAAGAATAACTGTGCCTTTAACAGCTCATTTAAAGATTCCTGGTACCTATGTACAAGATACTAGGATAACATATTTATTGTGTGCAAAGATGACATGAGCAACATTCCAGTCTTGTTAAACTATTTGAACAACAATCATTTTCTAAGTTTTATGTATGACGTTGGCATAAACCTCATTTCATACTTATGTGTTGCTCATGAAAGATGTGGAGAATAAAAGACTACTTTCAAAAATTTTTAGAAAATCCACATATTCTAATTCTTTCCTACATCTGAAGAACAAAAATTAGCAGCAAAGTATGAGAACCACATGTGAAAAATCAAGTAAAATACCTTTTAATGGTAAGCACCTTCATCAGGTTTAAAATCACCAAACTTCTTCAGACACCATTTTACAAACATGCCCAGCCATTTATACTACCGTCATAACTACCAGCAGCCAATTATATCAAGTAAACACCCCCACATGATTCATTTAAAAATTCAGGAACCTGCAAATTTAAAAAAAAAAAACAGGACCTTGCAAGTTTCAAAAAAAATGTTTGCTTTTTCTTTCCCACATTTCACCAGCTCCCATCCACCGCTCAAAAAAAAAAAAAAGCTTTAGTCATAGGGAAATTTGTCTGTGCCACATGGATGATTACCATATGTGAGCATTCCCTTAAGGAGTGTCAATTATTAAAAAAATATGTTTTTAAGAAGAGGTTACCCTAACAAGTTTATAGATAAATCATTTGAGGAAGTTATTTCTAAGAGAGAAATGAATGTCTTTAGGCCAGTTCTACTAGAGAAAGAATCGGACATCATAATACATCTGCAGATATTAATTCAATAAGCAGCATATCATAGTTAACAACTATAGAAGTAATTGTATTACTACATGTTCCATGGACCAGGCATTGCTTAAGGAAACTGTAGAGAAACTGGCATGTGTTTCAAACTAATATGGAACTATACAAAAAAGTAGGTGATAATCCAGTTTTTATACTCAGGAAGGGTGTTAGTTTAAAACAACTTTTTGAAAAACAAGTAAAACAAAGTAAGAAACTGGGGAAAGCAGTTATAAGAAAATGTAGGCACTGCAACTATTGCAAGGATATTCTTTGTTGTGAAAATATTAACGTCAACAGACTGCTTGTACAGATCACAGCTAGCTTTGATTGCACAACAAAAGGTGTTGTCTGTATTGCAATGTGTCAGTCATGCACAAGTTTTGATATAGGCAAGACTGAAAGAATGTTGAAACAAAGAATTTACGGACATTTACATGAAATCAGTAAGAACAGTAGCACTAATGTGGTTTTTAAGCATAATGCAGAGCACACAGAACATGACTTTAAATCAGCAATTTTAGAAGATTTGCCACACGATTCTAGAGGAGGACCGTGGAGTCTAATGCTTGAAAACAGAGAACTTATATGGCAAATATGACTTAATGCTGGCACCCCTCTGGTTTGAACAATGTTTATCCATTACCAGTTTACTTAAACTCAAAGCCCAACAATGCTGATAATTTCAAGCTGCATTCCACCGATTTTATTGATTTTTTTATATATTTTTGTACTGATTTTAAAGCTATATATCACAATATTCTTAGATTTTAATGTTTTAACTGTTTTACAAAAAATATTTGGTTAATTGTACTTTTTGTATTTATTAGAACTCTAGCATGTAGACATTGGTCCTTTAAAAATTTTGGAGGGAAAAATCATGTGACCTTTTGAAATTTTTAAATTCCTGTAGTGAATATTGTTGTCTTGTTAACTTTAACTAGACAAAAGCGCTTATGTTCTATGTTTTAATACACTGTTTTTTTAATTATTCAAACCTTGGTACTGTGTTTGCTACAGGCTAACTTGCATGTTGTAGCTTATCCATTTGTTTGCCTTTGCTATTTTAAACCAAGGTTCATAATTTCACAATATGTTTTTGAAAGAAAGGCCATTAAGAAATTTAGACACACTGCTTCATGTTAATGAGAGGTATTACCTACAGCTGATAAGAAGATTACTTCCACTTACACCAACATGAAATCAGAGTCTCCCATCCAAATGTCACATCTGGATTTAAAAGTTTATAGGCTGTAACTTTCTTTGATATGTAGATGATATTTATACCAAAGGCAGGGAGTGCTCTGTACTATAAATCTATCACATACTCAGCTACTGCTGATATTGCAATGGAGTTTGAGATCTTAAAATATGAGACTTACAAGCCATTGGTTCTGTGATGGTGAAGATCCAGGTCAGAAAGAGTGGGGACTGCCAGACCCCAAAAGGACAAACTGATATCGCCCCCAAGGGTCTATCTGAATCACAGCTGACTGATAGGACTTTTAGTGTTTCAACATAACTTAGTCTGTAAAATCCAGAAATTGCTTTGATCAGAAACTTGAGGGTTTCTAAAGTAAATCACTGTGCTTTGTGATGTATGTTCCAAAAGGGACACTGTACACTGTATTCATGGTAGGCCTGCAAAGGAAAGAGTACAGAAAGAACAGGACTACAGATCAGCTGAGTAAGGAAAAACTCACTACCACTGAGATATGATATTGCACAGTTCACTCAATAAACTAATCTGGTCCTATAAATGTGTGTGTGTGTGTGTGTGTGTGTGTGTGTGTGTGTGTGTGTGTGTGTGTGTGTGTGTGTGTGTGTGTGTGTGTGTGTAGATTGGTGGCACTAGCAGATATGATCAGTTCTTTACTGATAATGTTTAGCCCTCTTTCTCCCATACTGACCTTTTCTTTTTTTAAATCTATTTCACTAAACTAACATTCTTATAACATTCTTATATTGCTCTCAGACAGAAGATTGTGAATTTTGTACCTCTCCCTGCTTCTCATTAGATTACTCATATAATGAATGTGTCAGTCATTAATTAGTTCCATTTAGGGCTGCACTCTATGATATCATATGAAGGACTTTGTCCCTGCGACTTCTTACATTAAATGGAATACTTGTAAAATGGAGCAATGAAAAACTGCATATATGCTCAAGGCCTTTTTATCAAAACATTTAAAGTCCTTGATGAGTTCACACTTTCTAGCTCGGCAGGTAAAGTGTAGTATAGACAGAATAGCTCAGACAGAGATAGCCTTGTCTGTCCTTTCCAAACATGTAAAATTCCTGATACAGCACAAATATTTTTATTAATCTAACATTCAGAACAAAACATAGTGAAAGCATTATACTATTAAGGATTGCGTTTTGGAGAGAATGAACATATATAGCTGACTACAGTTAAAAGAAGCTGGACACCAGAACAGTCTATAATTATTTGTAAAAACTACATTAGCAAGAGCATTAACCCCAGCTGTACAGCAGATCTAAATGGAAGTTATTCATTTGTTAAACAAATGATCTAATCTAACCTTCAGAAAACCTGGCAGTGCAATGGCTGTGGATAAGCATTAAGTACACTGACAAATGTGCCACTTTATTTACAGTTTTGGCTGAGGAAAAGTATTGGCTCTTCTGCTAACCCCACATAATTAGTGAATCTGATACCAAAAGGTGGTTAAGCTGGAATGTTAGGTCTACTTTGCAGTTTCTAGAAGCTTATTAAATTTGTCAGAGGCATACACATGAGCAATTTAAGTATAGAGTATGTTCTATTAACTGATATAAAGCTAAGTCTGTATTGTTTTCCATACAGCAATAGATTTAGCCAGAACTTCTGAGACAGTAAGTCTGTTGCACATATTACTGTCAACTGAAAATGGCCATGACTTTGGTTCTTCCTAACCATCTGCTGTGGAATAACTGCCGATGATTGCCTCCAAGGCTGACCTTTATGGCAACACAGTAGTCACGCTCTTGTACTTAACTTGTTTGCACAGTGAATGAAGGCATGGCAAATAATGTCAGTGTTTCACTGTCTGTGGTCTTTGGGGACCTGAATTTCAGACGAATTTTCTTCATCTGCTATGTCTCTAACTTTTTTAATATGTTGGTGCTATAGCTGAAGGCATAACAAGTAACAGCAATATTATTTTTTACTTTTGCCCAACATTACAGCATCTTTCAATGTGGAAAAGTCTCACCAAGTTTCTAAAAAGGAAAATTCCACACATAATCTTTATCACAAGTCATTGAGAAGACTATTTCTTTTATTTATTTATTTAACTTTGTTGATCAGTTTAGCATCACTATGTATGCGACTATGTCTATCAGTTAAGCAATGCATAAAGATACGTTTAATATTGACAAATGAAACAATACACCCCTGACATATGTGTGCAGTAATTTTAAAAGCAGTTTCTTATCTGCACAAGGCAATGAAGTTTAGAATGGATAAATTGTTTCAGTAGTTTAGAAAACCTGCTTTTGTCTTTACATAAATATACGTCTGCCCCTGCCTGTCTCTTTTTGATTAAATAACTGTTACAATTATTTTGTATTGCCTATTATCAAAATGTAACTACAGGAAATGATAACAAAAGAAATCTATTTTTGAATGTTAAAAACGAGCAAAGTCCAGTTTATATAAACACGTAGGAAAGGATTACATTTTAAGCTACTGCCAAAGGAAATCCTTTAGGAGTTTTATGATTTGCATTTTTTCATCACATATTATTGCTAAAACAGCACATCTGCTGCAAATATTTTTTTTACACTAGTACATTAATTATATATAGTGAGCACTGTGTTAATTTAACACATCCTCACATGTTCTAGACAAAACACACAGCAGGATCTTGGGAAAATTAATTATTTCTCTGAAAGTATCATTAACCTAGGCTTTTTTTTTAAATCAAGTTCCTAACTGAAGTATGAATTTTGCTACTAATGTTATTACTTTGTTGCTTGTAAAGTGGTCACTACAAAGCTGAATGCAACTCAAAGCTTTGACTGGAGTATCACATTAGTTGTGTAACTTAACTGGTAGTATTTATGATGAAACTGAGCAAGCTGTATGGCCTAGAGGTGATGAAGCTCTGGCAATGTCTGATATATCCAGGGTCTGACAGATGGCTGGGGTGCCTAAGGCCTGGCCTGCTGGTAGCTGGGTGCCCAGCCACAATATTAATTTAAAACTTACTGCTATTTTAAGTTTTTCCTACTCTTGGCATAAGTTCTATGTGTGTGTGTGTGTGTGTGTGTGTGTGTGTGTGTGTGTGTGTGTGTGTGTGTGTGTGTGCGTGCGTGTGTGTGTGTGTGTGTGTGTGTGTGTGTGTGTGTGTGTGTGTGTGTGTGTGTGTGTGTGTGTGTGTGTGTGTGTGTGTGTGTGTGTGTGTGTGTGTGTGTGCGTGTGTGTGTGTGTGTGTGTGTGTGTGTGTGTGCACACGCATCCTATTGCTTTAAAAATTCCCAGTCAAAATGCGTGCAACCAGAGCAACAGAGCAATTTAATTTCACATTCAGTACTCAAGTATTTGAATTTAACAAACTACAGCATTATAAAAAAATTATTTATGTATTTATTTGACATATTGTTACACCAGTTGGTCCAACTGAGTTAAAGTCCATTTTCAGTGAAACCCCATGAAGAAAAGCTCCAAATGCTAAATAACAGTTTGTAGTTTCAGCAATACAAACTACTACATGATGAAGAAGCAGCAATAGGGATGGTCCAGGAACTTGAATACTGAACTTGCAACTAAAAGGAAAGAACATCAGTAGTACAGATGGTGTATGAACACTGATTTTCTTGTAGGGGCAGGGCTGTGTGTGTCTGTGTGTGTGTGTGTGTGTGTGTGTGTGTGTGTGTGTGTGTGTGTGTGTGTGTGTGTGTGTGTGTGTGTGTGTGTGTGTGTGTGTGTGTGTGTGTGTGTGTGTGTGTGTGTCTGTGTTTGTGTGTCTATAAATATAACATCTCTGTTGATTTAAGTTTCAGCTTTTATAATACATTAAAACAAAATGTATGTAGGGCATCGAAATGTGACAACTTTAGATAGCAGTGATGGCATGCTCTAGACATCTGATGCAAGAGTCAATACAGCCACCTGACGAGGTGACTTGAGGAGGGAGAGGGGTCTTCCAAAAGTATTGGAGCCCATTTTAGAAATATGTATAGGGCTGTACAAGTCATATAGGTAGTTATGCACGGGTCTATATTACAACGTAGAACTAAAACAAGTTTGAACATTGTAATATCAAACGCTAAAGTCCGAAAGTGGAAAATAGCAAAGCCATGGCACATCGACTTTTTTCCTAGGGAAAAAAATCAGTGCCCATTTTCGGGGCTTTGATATTTCCTCCACTGTGGTGTGCACTCATAGTTGGTATATTTAAGTAGGGGGGATGTGGGGGGCACAGTCCTCCCCACGTTTGAGGGTGTGGGGGGGCAAAGGCCTCTACTTCAGTTTAAGTTTAAGGTTAAGTTTTTTTTTTTTGTCCCTGGGAAAAAAAAAATTGCTGTTCTGTGCTTTCAGTTTTGTTGGGTTTCGGACATAAGGGTTCGATATCACAACGATCGAACTTTTGTAAGTTCGACGTTGTGGTATAGACGCATTACGGACTGTGAGATGTCAGACTTCCTTTCTAAGAAATGTTTCCAACAAAACTTTCAGGCAAATAATTTGGACAGACAAATAGCCAATATATTTTAATGATGGCTGATCTCAAGATTAAGGCAGACAGTTTTTGATATTTAATGGACCCTTTATCCATTAGTATAAGTAATCTAATATTTAGCTTACTAGGAAGAATCTGGCTGATGAACCTGGGATGTATCCATGGCACTGTTATAAAGCAATAGTACTGGACAAAGGGCAGTTCCCCCAAGTTGGATCTCCTGTATAGGCTCTAGCCATACATTCCCTTTATTCTTAATCGTTTAAGTGACTTATAATCATTTGCAATACATTCCTGGATCATGCTTATTGTTGTTGTTATTGTAAATTAGTAGCAGTAAGCAGTTAGAGTTTTTTTATTTTATTTTTCTGCTGACTTATCTTGTGGTATCATTTGATTGTGAACCTTTCACTTGCTGCCACATCTGTTTCTCTGCTTGTTTACTTCATTCATAAATGTTTTGTCATGGCAAAGCAAACTGTAATTTGTTTTTTTTTATTTATATTTCAAAGTATGCTGTTTTATTTATTGTTCTTTTTTACTTTTATTAATAAACATTAATTTAAAAAAAATGGTGACAAATCCAAAAACTTCAGAGCCATGGAAGAAAGAAGTTCCCTTTAGAAGATTAACAGTCTGCACTGTCAAAACACGAGAGATAAAGACAAAGAGATTTAGGATATGACTTTTATAATGAGTGACAATGGGTCATTAACCTAATCATAGCCAATATATTTTCATGATAGGTGATCTCAAGATTAAAACACAAAGTTCTGATATTCAATGGACCCATTATCCATCTCATAGATCAGACCACCACATATTCCAAAAATACATTTTACAGTGCTCTTTTATGTTATAGCAATGTATCTCATTACAAAGGGCTATGAAAAAACAGAGTTGTTTGTGTAGTTTTATTTGAACAAGTGTCTTAGGAAAGAATACAAATTCTTGTCCTGATAGGAAATGTGTATGTATGTATGTATGTATATAGATATATATATATATATATATATATATATATATATATATATATGTGCGTGTGTGTGTGTGTGTATATCTACATACCGATATATAGATATAGATAGATATTGATACGTATATGTATATATATATATATATATATATATATATAAATATATATATATATATATATATATATATATATATATATATATATATATAAATATATATATATATATATATATATATATATATCCATACATATGATACATATGGGTCTACTTCTAATCAACGAAAACTCATTTTTTTGAAGATTAGAAAGCAGACACCCACCTTCATGAAAGTGCACTTAACCAAAAGTGCACTTTCGCGAAACTCACTTAACTGAATCACAGTACAGCAGGGATAAAGAAATATATCCTTTTCCTCACTGTAGTGTGATCTCGGAGATAGTTTATGTAATTACTGGAGTACTCCCCATACCTCTGCTACTTATATATACTAACTCTGAGATCACAGTACAGTGGGGAAAAATGTGTTTTCATTGATTAGAAGTAGACCCATACATATATATATACATATATATATATATATATATATATATACACACACACACACACATACATATATACATACACACACACACACACACACACACACACACACACATACACACATATATAATGACAGTGTTTTTATTTGATTGATTATTCTCCGATTTCTTACAGTTCTTCAGCCATTAGCTTTCCTGTTATCAGCTGAATTATTTCTTTATTCAGCAGGACATAACATGACATCCTTTAAACCGCTGTCAGATTTAACTGATTTCTGACCTTCATGCCCAAACCTTGATAGTTGGCATGCATGCTTACTTCCCAGAGGGTCAGCTAAAATTTTCAAAAGAACAGACGCCCACCTGCACATGCAACCTGGGGAGGTGCTGCATGCACATTGCAGTATGGCAAAGCTAAATCCATGTTTAAGGTTGGTCTTCTTCAGGTGCTTGCATTATAGTAGCATTATAATAGCTCATGACACACTTGCACAATGCCACTTGCTTGAAAAAACTAATGCTCAAACTTCCACTACGGCAATCTCCAGTTTCTACATTGTTCTTTTATTACACAATCTTATAAAACTGTATAGCACTACCAGAACCTAAATTCTAACCTTAAAATTCCCACCAAGTTTCTAACTTCTATATCCGTTCTCATACCTTAAAGCTCCACTACCATCCCTAACCCTAAAGCCTGAAATCATTCTGTAAACCTAAAACCCACCCCCCTCCATAAACTAAATCTCCTATTCATGTCTTAACCCAAGAAATCCCTTCCTGTTTCCTAAAACTAATTCCCTTCCAGCTCCCAAACTTTAAACCCCCCTTACTGCTCATAATCTGTAAATATCCCTTCCTGATTCCTAACCCTAAAATCATATTCCTTCTCTCACCTCATGTTTCCGTGCCCTAACTTATATTTGAGTTCCAGCATTAGCAGCATCCAATATATACCACAAGATATGTCAAAACTCTTATTTCTATTTTTTAAAAACTCAGAATTTGAGAGCTTGCATTGTTCTCTTTTATGTACTAATTGTTCACAGCAAAAGTCAGTGTTTCAGTATTCTGTACTACTTCCCTTTGCTTGGAATGCTGAAAATGTACTAGCATCTCCCACATACCTCTTGCTCAGTTCTCCATTGTCATGACCACTAAACAAACCTGGTTCACTTGAGCAATAATCTGTGCTTAATTCATCTATGCTACAGAGCTGATGGTTTTATCTGATATACTGTAGAAGTTAAGTAAGGTCTACTTCAGGATTTCTTACCTAAGAAGTTCAACTCTTTTTAATTATTTATTTTAGCTAGTTAAGACAGTTACTGCTAAGTCCAATGTATTAGTAATGCTGTATTTTGAGAGGCTACTTCCGGTTATTATTTTATTACTTTTTCCTTCTTTTTGTTCTTATAAGAATAATTTTAGATTTATGGGGATGATTAAGATGGCAGTGCTATTGTAGAATTCTACATGACTTTTGTGTGTGCAGTGACTAACGTTGCTTTTTTATTTGTACAGAATGGCAAATATAGTCTTTTTTTTTTAATGCAAACACACTCATGCACATGCATATTCATACATACACTGCTTTCAATAGTTGTTCGAGGTAAAAATCAATTAAGCTAAAGTAGCACACTGAAAAAAGAAAGGCCCAAGTGGGCATGGCTAAGATGGCCATCTGAGAGCAGCAACTGGCAAAAGCTCTTTGACTGCAAACTTTTCTCTGTCAGAAAATATAATCAAAAATTAAAATTTGGAGATACTTGTTTGCTAATTGTGTTCATTAATTGCAAAAAGATTTATAGCTTCAAGTTCTTCAAAAGCTGTAATTTGAATTTCAACTGCTTGATTAGGTGAAAAGAGACTTCAGCTTGAGTCACTCAAGAAATGATATGGAAAACTGTTTCTAAAATTAAAAAGCCTAAAAACAAGTGCCTTTCATTCCCTCATTGCAGGACTTTTATTTTCTGAAACATTAGATTTGACCTTTAAGTAAAAGGTTTGTGCTTGACTCTAAGCTTCAAAACATATGTAAGCATGTATTTACATTTTAAGATAAAACATTTATCAGGAATATAAATTGTTAGCTTTACTGTTTTACTATATGTACATGGAATACTTATATTTCAGTTAAATAAACATACAAGTGTAATTCTAAATATTAAATGATTATTTCCTATAAAAGAATGTCATTAAATTACAAGCAAAAAAATTGGTAACTTTAAGACTATATAAGTTAAGAATTTAATTTTAATTATTCACTTTTGCTTAGTATGTGCATTGCTGGGTTAACTGAATGTGATATAAGTAATATGCCAATTATAAGTGTCAAATTGCTGGTGATTTTGTTTTCATTGTTCCTGTGCAACACAATCATTTCACAGGTCAGTTATGAAGCAACTGAAACTTTGAGAAAATTTGAGAACAAAATAGTGTTCCATTTCTGTCAGAATATTGGATTCTTCCCTCCTTGACCTGTTCTGAAGAGAATCTAGGTCAAAGATCATCAGTGATATCTGTGAAAAACGAAAATAACTTATTTTGATTTCTTTTTTTTTTTTCAAGTATATATGTAAGAAATCTACTCGAATAGCACAAAAAAAGCTATACTATTTTTTTATACTGAAATGTTGCTAACATAAAGTGTATACATTATGCATGCTAATAGATTATGCTGTAGTATTATTAACTCTAACTATACATATTAACTGTAAATACTGATTGAAAGAAGTGAAGGTAGATGTTTGTGATTGATTATAACAGCTTAAAATAAGAGGAATAAGAAACTTACAGAGGAAATTAACACCTGCTGTATGTTATGAGCTGTCATTTTCACATGCTGTAGTCAAATTGTGATGTCAACACGTGAAGCTTAGATCATAGCAGCAGGTCACAATAGCTAAAAACACACATTCAAAGTAAACAAGCAGGAATTATTTTATATATTGTCAAGATTGCTTGCAATACTAGAATCAATAAGAAGAGTAAACATCTTATGAACAATATGCAAATGCACAAGGAATGAAATATTTAATATGCAAGATTACTAAAAGAGCAGTATCAGTGAGTTAAGAAATATGTGCACATTGCATAATCTTTAATGGAGAGCTGATGATTAAATACCTCTTTGATGGGAGATTTTAGAAATACAATATATATAGAATAAGGTAGAATAGTATTAGTAAAAAAGACAGAAAATATATTTAAATAGCAAAGTGCTTTTATGAAAGATATCCATTTCATATACCTGCATATGGCAGAATGTGAATGTACAAGATCCAATATAATTTACACAGAAAATCATATAAAGTATTTGAAAATAATCTGAAAGCTGAAATTTGAAGCTTGGTCATGTGAACTCTGAAGTTTTTGACATTAGGTATGTTATTAGATTTACTAAGACTAACTGAAATAACCAATTTCATAAGTCAAATCTGAAATTTGAGTGTTTTATTGCTGAATCAGTACATCCATTTTGATAGAAAGTAAAGTAGATTTTACAATATGTCTGAATCTGAGAAGGGAGTATGGGATTTGAATTGAAAACATTGTAACTTTTGAGTACATTATAGACTGCAAGGCATTCTCTCTGACCTCAGTAATTTAGATAGTTTTATGAAGTAGTTTAATAAGCCAATGGATTTTTAAATATTTTCAAATTTGTCATGTTAAGAGTGCCACACAATTTTCAGATATAGACACTTATATTTTAAAAATTAATTTAGAGCTTTTGTTAGATCTATAAAATATATGTGCATCTTTAAGCATAATACATATATATGTTCATTGATTTCTCTTTTGTGTTATAGTTTAGTATGATAAGATTATCTGTCACCTGTAAGTTTATACTGGGCTTTATCTCTTCAGGTCCCATTCTTTTATAATTATTTATTTAAAGATATAGTCATAATAATGTTGAATGAATGAATAATTTAGGAATATTTAATGGATAATTTATACTACTATTACATAAATAAGTATGTGATTTACTATTTGTTGGATTATTTAATATTTGTGATTAGTAGAAGAGGATTATTAAACTTTTATGTACTAATGGGGGAATAGAGTTCAATGGCAAAATATATAACAAATTAATAGTATCTTAATATTTTGATCTATGTGTAATATTATATTAATTATTTGTAAGTCACGGTAGCTTTTGGCTAGTTTTTTTATGAATATTTAGGAGTTGGTCAGTAGAGTGATACTGTAGTACTTTGACTATTCAGTAGGCAGTCTAGGAACATTGGTATTCAGGGTAGGTTGTGTTTTATTAGCAATATATACAGTTATAGGTGTAGACTTATTTTTGTTTTTGTTATTTATGGGTTTTAGCAGTTTACTTTTTAGAAAGGAATAATTAAAAAAAATGTTAAGATAGCGTTTAAGGAATGCATTAGAGTTTTATATATAATTAAATTAATAGGGTAGATAAATGTGTGATGTTCTCTTTTAAACAAATCTTTTTAATTTATTTATTAATATAAATGGATTAAATAATGGCAACAAAAGAAAATCATTAACAAGATATCTAAGATTAAATAGAGGAGACATTATATTCTAGCAAGAGACTCATATGAAAGATAAAGATATACAATATGTAAATAACTTAGGTTATGAAATGTTATCATCTGCTTCTTTTAGTAAAGAGAGGAGAGGAACTGCTATATTTTGGAGAAAATCTACCATAATGTTTAAGGTCATGGAATCATTAATGATCCCAAAGGAATATACACATTTGTAATAATTAAATATAATCATAAACTCTATACGCTAGCTATTTTTACTGGATCCATGGAATAGGTGCAAGAGTGGTTAAAGATCACTTAAACATACTACAAAGTCATTGGATGGGGAGTTTAATTTTAGCAGGGGATTTTAACTGCATTTCTAGTATACAGCAGAAGAAAGCTAAAATACTGCTATCAGCTAAAGCACTAAATAGATGGATTAGTAATAATGTAGTTCTTCATTTGCTATTCTTCTGTACATGGGACACAAACTAGAACTGATTGAATTTATGTCTCCATAGATTTATTTAAAGTGAATTATTTTAAATAGATGCGATTAGTAATGATATGTAGTTCTTATTCAATTTCAT
>NC_056746.1:61026276-61106276 GCF_019279795.1 Protopterus annectens
ATTGGGAATGAAAATAACTAAAATATTTAGGAATAAAAATCCATCAAGATGAGAGTAAGGTTATTAATAATAATTTTGAATTGAAGAAGTATTACTTTTTATTAAAACGGGGACTTTTTTTGTTTATATATATATATATATATATATATATATATATATATATATATATATATATTGCTTTCAACAGCTTTAATACCTGACAACATTTTTTTTAAAGAAAATGGAAAAAAATGTTAACTTCATTCTTATGATATCCTAAAAAGTCAAGAATTGCTTATAGAAATAATATAAGATTATGAGTGTATAGTGGTATTAGCTTCCCATATGTAAAATCTTATTCTATTGCTGCATATTTTAACTCTATTTATTTATTTTACATTTGTTGACCAAGATTGTCTGACTGTGCTGAAGAGCCCTTTTCAGTGGAGGCCTGAAGAGAAAAGCTCCAACATATTATACAATTTTCATTATAAATTAGCATTAAACAGCAATGTTACAGGATTATTACAAGGCATTAAGTAGCAATACAATGTTACACAGTGTCAATAATCAGGAGTATAGCAAAACTATTTCAAGATGTATAAAAAAGAAATATGTCATCAAGATGAATATATTTTTTGGGTAAGTGGTTACAAGAACCCAGTGTTATCATAATGTAGTTGCATGAAGGCAAGACAATTACAATAGAATGTTTCTCAGAGGCGATTTGTTTAATAGATTTTAGAAGACAGTAGAAAGAGTAGTAAAGGAAGATTAGAGAGAGCTAGTGAGAAGAGTGAGTTAAGGGCAGAAAGTAAATTAAGGTATAAGAAGTAGGGAATGTTTAAGGAGGGACAGTATAGTGGCAGAACCAGTGACTTTTAAAGTGCTCTTTGGTGGCTGCCTTAAATTGTTTAGGATGTGTAAGCATCCTGATTTCTAGTGGAAGCCTATTCCAGGCAATAGTGGGGTGATAGCTGTACATGCTGCATTCAAATTTAGACTTGGGTTTGTATATTTGTAGTAGGTATTGGTTAGAGCATCTATTAAACTATATATAATATTATATTATTCTATTATACTCTGGATAGACTCATCTTACTCTAGAAAATGGAAAATGATCCAGAAATAGATTATACTACATTCTTACATGTTTAGTAAATATAATAAATTAGAAATATGTCATAATCCATTCAACTGGTTAACAAATTTTACCTTAGAAAGAAATTAATTTCAATCTTTAGACTCTGAATATATGAAATCAATTTTTAAAACAGTTAAGAAATATCTTTTAAAACTCCATTAATATCAAAATAGAAATATCTGTGCTTTCCCACTGCACACAGTGCTAGATTTAAGAAACTCAGAACAATATTAAAATTAATTTGCTAAAAAAGGAATGGATTAGTTTTATGGTCCGATTGCTTTGAAAAAAGAAAAGTTAAGTCCTCAGACTATCTAATTTAAGAATATAAGTTGGATGAATCTGCTAACGAGTTAATATTATCCATCAATAAAAGGGTAAATTAATTTGTGGATAATATGAGCGAAGAGGAACAGAAAACTATATGAATATATGATTGCTATTATCAAAGGTAGACGGACCTACAAAGAAAGCTTGTCTAAGTTATATAAGTTGATTATAAATTATTATAATAATAATTCTGATGCAAAATTCTGGAACTTTTTAGACAGTAGTAGATTGAGTGACTCAATAGATGGCAAGAGTAAAACTTTGCTACTTATATCAGTTAGTTAAAATTCTTCAAGTTTATACTGGAAATTTTTATGTGAAAATATATACATAGAATATCTGTTGCTCCCTATAAAATCTCCACATTAGTAAAATTACTTTTTTCAGTTTCTTGGAGATGTAGTAAAGATGTAAAAGCAGATTGGATACATATGTTCATGGATTGTGAAACATTAAATGTATATTGGGAAGAGATAAGTATGTTGTTCAAGGAGTTATGGTCTGATAATTGTTCTGTAACTAGATCAGTAATACTAATGAATGTTCCACTTCCTGTATCTTTTAAAGCTAAAGAGCAAAAAATGTTTTGGGCTCTCTTGGCAGTTGTTGGAAAAGTTATTACAAAAAAATGAAAATCGAACTGCGTTCCTATGTTCAAAGATTTTCAAATTTAAAAAGAATACTATGTAAAACTGAAAAAGAAGTGATCAGAAAAAGGTCTATAAATCATAGTAAGATTTTTAATAGTTTGGATAACCTTGAAATGTTGCTATTGGAATATGAAGACTCTTAATGTGCTAATTGTATAAGATTACCTTGATGATATAATGTATTCCTATAATTGCATAACAATATGTGATGTTAAATATCTTTTCTGTATATATCGTAAGTATGCTAAATTAATAAAAATTATTTAAAAAAGCGTAATTCTGAAAGCTGTTTCCCAGAAGACAAGCATTGCTGGTGCAGTTTCTAAGTGTGTACCAGCAATGATTCACTTGTGTTGGGAAATTTCATCCTTCTTAGAGGCGTGTTAACCACTGAGTTAGTATGTATAGGTTCAGGGTCTTTTGGGAGTTTGCCTCTAACAATGGGGAGTGCAGGGAGTTCCCCTTCCCCCGCAAAAACATTAAGAGGAAAGCCAGTAAATGACTAAGGCACCTTTGACACTGGTGAAGCACTGGAATTTATAGAGGTAAATGTAGCAAGACCTAATTTGCATACAAAACAAGTAAATTACCCAGAACTTGTTGGATTTAATGAACACAAACATAGTACCTGAGGATTACTTGAGTTAGGCAACAAATTAATTAATAAACTGTAGACATTTTAAAGGATGGAGAAAATAATGCAAATATGGGAAATTAATATGGAATAGCTCAAAATGAGAGTTCACTTCAAGAAATGTTTTGTACATTGGGAGGGTGGCCTAATGGTTAAGGTGTTTGCCTTACAAACACAAGGTGCAGGGTTTGAGTCTCCCAAGGGATAATTGGCTAGGCTTAAAATGGCTCACAAGGGCAATTAGCCTAGTACTGATCTATGAACCTATGAATCTATATGATGGGCAAATTAGTACAGCACCATAAAGCTGTCATTTGTTAATAGAAAATCATTATAAAAAAAGTGGAAAATATAATTAGTAATTACTGAGAAAATCATTTTACTTAGGTGTCTTTTACCATCCAGACACATGTACCAACTGGAATGCCCACAGAAACCCCCTTACTAAAAGGATACAAGGCCTAAACAACACTGACTCAAAGCTGTGCCATTATACTTGGTATCCTGCAGAGCACTAAGAGGTGACCTGTGTCTGGCATAAAATGCATGCCCTGACTTATTACTGTTGGAGTTACTGCATGCCAGAAAGTCAGCTGGCAACTGAAATACTCAGTTTAGGAATGTAAACCTCTTTTTCATCATCAATAGAATGGTTTGGAGGGACAGGTATACCTTGTCCATCCACAGAACTTGTTGGCGGGATAGATTTGTGTCCCAATGACTCCCTCCTTCCTTCCTATTTCCTGCAGTTAACAGCAGACTCACTTGCTTTCCCTGTGTCCAGCTTAATAAATCGCTCTATTACTGAGTCAATGTCCCCTCTATCTGAAAAGTATCTTAGACTCTACATATACACAAGGGAGGTAACTCTACTGAAATCACCAATTTTAGACCCATCGCCATTCTATCCCCTCTATCTAAAATATTAGATAAGTGCATACATAAACAGGTCATGTGATACCTAGATCAAGCTAACCTACTCACACCCATACAACATAGCTTTCTCCCTAAACACGGTACTACTACTGCCCTAATATCCTTCCATAATACTATTTCCCTGGCTAGAGATAACAACAAACATGTCTCTTCTCTTTTCCTAGACATTCCTAAAGCCTTTAATGCTGTGTCACACTCACTTCTACTATCTAAACAGTCTTACATTAACTTCTCCACATCAGTTGTTTGCTGGTTTTCCAGCTATCTTACTGACCGAATGCAATCAGTTAAATGGCTTCTGCTCTATCCCCCCTCTCTCTGTTAAAATTTGAGTTCCACAAGGCTCTATACTTTTTCCACTACTTTTTAATATCTTTACCAATCAACTTCAGACCTCATGCCTCAATTATACCTGTTACAATATGCTGCTGACTCCACAGTCATCACTATTGCTGACACCCTCTCTGAACTTATATCCACTACCCAAGCTTCTTTTAACCTAGTTGAAACCTGGCTCTTACAAAATCAGCTTATACTGAATCCAAAGAAAACAAAACCGTTACTTTTCTGACCCAAAAATCTCAACCACTGTAAACATACCTTCTCCATTCAGTCTCTCAACAACACTCTCATAGATGTAGAATCAAGCACAAAACTCTTAGGTGTCATCATAGATGATCAACTTAAGTTTGACTTACATGTCAGTAACTGTGTTCAAAAGACTGACTTAAAACTTGGCCTCCTGTATAGAAATAAAACGTTTCTTACTAACAAAGCTAAGGTTGCTCTCTCTTATGCTTACCTCCTACCAAGTCTACTGCATAGCTCACAAATCCTAGCAAACCTCAACTCCTCCTTTCTTACTAAACTTGAATCAGCATATAACAAAGTAGCTAGATTTGCAGCAAACCGCACATATAAATCCCATCACTGCTTCTCCCTTAAATACTTAAACTGGCTAGAATTACCTCATCAGATTCTCCTCACTCAGCTCCTAATTATTCAGTCTATTCTATACCAGTCTTCCTACTGCCCCAGCTTACTTCCTCTTATTTCTCATTACTCTCCCATCAGATCTCTGTGTAGCTCTGACCATGATCTCCTTCAAATCTATAAACCTAAGGACAAAATGGGCAGCAGCCTCTATAGTTGCCAACCTACCATTTCTTGGAATAGACTTCCATTAGAAATTAGATCCCTCAATAAACTTAAACAATTCAAAGAGGCCACCAAGGAATACTTAAAAATACACTGGCTCTGTTTTTGCATTCACCCCTCTTAACTCTCGTTTTATGCTAAGCTGATACTTTTTCTGCTACGTACCTCTTACCCACCGATAACCATCTTTTCCTCCTGTTACATTTGCTATTTCTTACCAAGAACAGTAACTTTCATAATTTTTTACTATAAATAAGAATCTTTCACTTCCCCCTTCATCCATATTACACAGTAACAGTAAACACCAGAGAATCGCTCTTCTTACCGCTTCATAGACTGCATTGTATTTCCTTGATTTATTGTCATATATATATTGACTTGTATTGTAATTCGTTTTTTTCTTCTTCTTGCTTTTATATTCTCAGCGTAATGCTTTCTACTAGTTAATGCTATTTTCAATGTAATGTCTATTTGTGGAGCTTTTCTCCCCGGGCCTCCACTGAAAAAGGGCTACTTTTAGCTCAGTTGAACATTCCCGATCAACAAATGTAAAATAAATAAATAAAATAAATAAATATGCACAGCTTTGATTTTTAAAGTGAATGTGCAGACAGTACAATCATTGGACTACGAATCACAAGTAGGCTTAATTAGCATATTTCAATTTAGACAATTTCTCATTGGCATTTCATTATAGCTAATTTGCTTGTACTAATTTATGGGCATCATGTGTCAATGTAAATGGCCTCTAAGAATCACAACGTAGCTAAGTTTATTCCTAGACATCACTCACATCCCTAACGACTATAAATACTGGTAGTAGTCATCTATTCAAAATATTATTTTGATTGTCTACCTAACATAGGGAAATAGCTATCTTTTAACCAAATTAATGCAAATAAATGGCAAATAACCATTTTAAATACTTTAAATCTATTATATTTTATAAAGTAAAAAAAAATTGACATGTCAGGAAGTTCAGTTTCCACCTAGGCCTACAGAAATAATATGCTATCTAACCTTTAGGACTGTAGACAGTTGCTGGGGAATGGTTTAGTGTAAAAGCCAACCCAGACTCTGCCACAGCTTGCTGTGAGGGAAAGTTTAGTTTGCTTTTGACTTCTTGTATTTTGCATTACTTTATTGCCTTTTTCTATTTGCATCTGTGATTTGTTTTCTTTACACTGTTTTACTTATTAAGTGCATATTAAAATTTGGAAAGAGACCACAGCTGTGTCTCATGAGTCAGGCAGAATTTTTCCCCACTCTCCCAGCCTGTCACTGCTGTATTCTTAAGCACAACTGGCTTTATTTTTGCCTGCCCCTTATGTTAATTTGACCACATATCTCCTTCCCTCTCCCCTTTCACTGGCTGGTGTGAGTAAACACAAAATTATCATTTTGTGAAATCACTCCCCTTCAACTATTTGAACTTATTGGTCATCCCACAGTATTACATAGAACCCGAATATAAAAGTGCCCACTCCCTTTCAATCTACCTTTCTCTTTTAAAAGTAGTGACTCTGTACTTAGACAGCTAAAACTTAAGTTACCCCTTTTCATATTTAACTGCTTAGTGGACACTGCAGTGTTTAGGATATTAACCCATTTTCTTTATCTTACCTTTAAACATCTATTACAAGACAACCAGTTATTGGAGAGCCATAGTAGTCATATTGGGATTAGTGATTCTGTTTTCTCCTGGCAAGAGAAGGAGTGTAAGGACATTATTTCCTGGAGACTCTTGATCACTGGAAAGCCTAATACCTGCTTCATAGGTGGTAGCTTGGAATTGGTGCTCATATTCTGTACCTGGTGAGAGAAGGTGTAGAGTGTATTCATTCCTGACTGTTTCTGCTTAGGCAGTGAGTGTCTGTGCTTAATGTTCCTGATTGGTCTAGGTGCTATTCAAGGCATCTATCAGGAAAGGGCTACAACAAGCCCACAGACTCTTGTATCATCTGGGACAAGACTGTGGATCACCAAACAGGCTGTGGCCTGATTCACATCTTGGGATTGGTGCTAACACCAAAGGAGTACAGTATCCCAGCAGAGTGAAGCTGTAGTGAGACCAGCACTAGTAGTAGCCAGGCAGTAGCCATTCAAGGGACTCCTCTTTTTTCATTATTCTTGACAAGTCTTTGTTTTCAGTAAGTACTGCCTGACTTGTTTCTACCTTCAGAATATCTGCCTAAATACTTCATCCTTAAAATTGTAGGGTCTACAAATTAGTTTCCCCTCAAGTGTTTGGCAGTGATCTGTACAGATTTAGACACCTTCAGTAACATTTTTCCTGTAGAAGCATGACTGAAATTTCTCAGATACCCAGCTGAACACAGGACAAATAGTTTGCAGTGACACTCACTGCCCCCATAGTTGCAAACCAGCTACATCTGACATTGATGATATTATCACTCCAAATGTCAATCAATAAAAAAGGGTCTGTTGCCATGGATATGAACTTCCCCACTGCCTCTGTTACCAACTTGGTGGATTTGGGCATCCTGAGGCAATGTAGAAATTGCCTCATGTTTATTGACAGCCAGTTAATTCTCAAACAAACTGACATGGTATGCGAGAGATGTATTTACACCATGTCACTGGAGGCAACGCTCTCACATAAAAGTACTTCTAATGTCAATAAGTTTCTCAGTGGTACACACACTGCACACATCACGCACCATTCAAAGCAGACATATAGACCCATGTATGCTGAGGCACTTACATGTAGCCTTCCTAAACCACAAAGACCTCCTAGACAAAGTACACATAAGAAAAACCATCAGCAGCCCCAAACGCACTCTTTCAAAACAACACCCACATCAACACATAGAGCTACATCTCATGGAGACTCTACTTCTAAGACCATAAGGCAAGCCACCACACACTCCAACATTCTAGTCATTGGAGACTCCATTGTGAGACACACTAATGTCCCTCTCACCAGGCTGAGTAATGAGAAAGTTACGGTCAGTTGCTTGTCAGGGGCTAGGATCTGCCACATCATGCATGCACTTAGGTCATTGGACCACAAGTACCAATATCACTCAGTCATAGTCCATGTTGGAGTAAATGACCTGAGATGTACCTCCCTAGACTATATGAAAACAGACATCATGGAGCTCTTAGAATATGTGTCTCAGGCTGGGATGAGCCTAGCATTGAGCAGCATTTTACTTTCTCCAAGGATAATTCCAAAATACAAACCAAAGATGATTGACTTTAATAATTGTCTTAAGTTTCTGGTGTCACTCTAAGGGGGTGCAATATTTGTCAGCGTGGAAGGAGATGGTCAACAGACCACGCAGCTTTTCCAAGGATAGTCTGTACCTCTCTCCTTTAGGCTTTCACTTTCAAATATTAGCTAAAACATTGTCTTCCCTCATAGTGCCTTTTTTAGGCAAAGCCAAACTGAAAGTACTTCCTACATAGCAAATCAAAACCAAGAAAATCTGAAGCTATTACTGCTCAATACTAGGAGTCTAAACAAAAAAACTGCACTCCCTAGAAGCTCTATTCACCCTAGAGAATGCTGATTTCTGTGAGGTCTCTGAAACATGGTTTAAAGTTGCGGAGAGCACACCAACAGTTTTAGGTTATAATGCCTTTCACACATTTAGATCAGTTACTTCACAGGCAGGGACTAAAGGTGGAGGTGTCTCCATTTACATCAGAAATAAATATACTTCATAGGTGATGAAACAGGACAATGCACTTGACCAGCTCCATGTTCAAATCACCACAAGCAAAATCCAATAACACTTCCTTGCAAGCTATAGATTCCCCCTCTATGACCAAGGAAATCCATACTATGTATTTAAACATATTAGAAACACTAACCATCCAACTCAATACCATATTTATGGATGATTTTATTTAGCCCACCGTTAAATGGGAATCCTATACAACACCAAATGTACAGGCATAGAGATTCCTGGATTTTGAAAACACAAACTCCCTGGACCAGATAGTCAATGCACCAACCAAGGGTGCAACCATACTGGATGTGGTCCTCACTAATATAGGAGATGCTGCACATCCCCTACTGTAATGTCATCCCTGGAAAGGTCAGACCACAAAATGGTCTCCTTTGAAGTAAAAATAAAACCTGGACCCCAGATAAAGCTGGAATAATCAGGAATTACTCTAAGGCTAACCTCCTGCTATTAAGTGATAACCTGCCAAAATTTCAATCCCACATGAACCCTGAGAACACTGCTGCCTCCTCAGAAGACAGATAAAGTTTACCAAAATTAAATTTGAGGTAATTCTGGCCTCCCAGGCTAAGGACAACTACAAAGTATTCTTTAATGATATCTGCAACCTCAAAGACAATACACAATTGCATGCAGAATTCATTGTAAATGGACCCACCTATACTGAGCCATAAGATACAGCAAACCTCCTGGCTGATAAACTCAGCTCCTACTTTACCCCTGTCTCCCGCTCAGCCTTCCCTCAGGAAATACCACCAAATATAACTCCCCCTCCTATCAATAGGGAACAGGCCCTTAATCCCCTCTCTAAGGCCAGGAACACTGCATCAATGGGCCCAGAGAATATCCCAGGATGCTTTCTGAACAGCATGAAACACAATCTATCAAGGCCTCTACAATTACTATTTAAGTGTAGCCTCAAAACAGGCTTCGTTCCTTGTGAATGAAGTACAGCAACAGTCATCCCTCTGCATAAAGCTGGGCCATCTACAGACCCTAGAAACTATAGAACCATAAGTCTACCTTATCTTACAAGCAAAGCCATGAAAAGAATTATCATGGCAATGATCAACAGAGATATAGTAAACCTCCAGACATTGGACTCAACCCATTTTGGTTTCGTCAAGGGCAGATTATGCCTACTCAACATGGTGGACTTCTTTGAGAAGGTAACCAAAGCAATGGATGAGGGAAAAATGGTTCACTCTGCCTACTTCAACCTGGCCAAGGCATTTAACACAATACCTCACTCAGGCATTGTTGACAAACTCAAAACGTTAGGTACAATCTCGTATGTCACCCGGTGGATAGCCAAATGGCTCACAGACAGGAGCCACAACGTTAGAGTTGGGGAGTCCACCTCTACAAAGAGACCAGTCACAAGTGAAGTCCCTCAGGGATCAGCCCTTGGACCGCTCCTTTTTGGCATTTACTTCTCTGAAGTCAAGGCCAATATCAGTGGACTCAGGCTGACTAAATTTGTAGATGATTGCACATTAGGAGCCATTATTGAATCCCACTGACACAAATGTTCTCCAGGAGAGGCTGACACCAACAGAAAACTGGTGTCAGAGCCATAGACTAAAATTAAATGCCAAGAAATGCATAGTAGTATCCTTTGGGAAGTCATCCACCCCTGATAACTACCATATTGACAACACACTCCTTAGAGTTGACCCAATAGACAGAGACTTAGGGACACACATAGATAGTAATCTAGGGTTTGACTGTCACCTGTGTACAGTAGTGAAGAAATCATTCCATGTTGCGCAACATATAAACAGAGGTATGGCATCTAAGTCCAAGGAAGTCATTGTTCCACTGTATTCAGCATTCATAGTTTCATAGTTTCATAGTATAGTACTAGGCTATCTGCCCTGGGGCATTTGTAAGCCTAGCCATAGTGATGTGGCTTTTGCCACCCCATGAAATGGTACAAAAATGTACAGAATAAATCTAGAATACTGTGCCTCTGTCTAGTAGTGACACAGTGAAGGTCCCCTTATATAATAGAATTAGTTTACTGTGCCCCTGTCTAGCAGTGACACAGATGTGACCCCTGGGGTAAACTTACGATCTCCCATCCACTCATCAAGATTTCTCTTGAAGAGAGTCAGTGAGGGGCTCTGCCTAATACGAACTGGGATCCTGTTCCAAAGCATGGGAAGCCTCTGGGTTATGAATCTATCCCTCCAGCATGTCCTATTCATACTTGTGCCGAGGTTTAAGTCTTTAGCTCTCGTGGTCCTGATGGATTTGGATTTTTTGAGGTGGAGCATGTCCATCAGATCCTGATTGGACATGGCCTTGTACGTCAGGCAGAGATCACCTCTGAGCAGGCGGTATGCTACTGAATAGAGCTGAAGTTTCTTTAGTCTGGCAGAATAAGACATATGTTGGAGACCCTTGATCCTTTTGGTGAGGTACTTTTGTGGTCTCTCCAGCTGTTGTAAGTGCCGGGTGAGGTACATACCAAATGGGGCATTGTACTCAATCATGGGCCTGATGAGGGAGGAATATAGGGTACAATGACATCCTTGGATCTGGATGTGAAACCCTTCATGATGAGGTGTGCAAGGTAGAATGTTTTTCTAACCACTTTGGCAACGTGGGTGTCAAATGAGAGGTCGCTGTCTACTTGGGTCCCTAGGTCTCTGATTACTTTTTCCGTACTCAGTGGGTTGCTGTCTATGTGATAATTTGTGGGTACTTTGTTTTTTCCAAAAGGGATGACTATACATTTTTTGGCATTTAGTTTAAGGCCGTGACTACGGCACCAGTTGTCCGTTTCAGTGAGGCCTTTTTGTAGGATGTGTGTATCTGCTGGTGTATCGACTATGGCGCCTAGTTTGCAGTCATCTGCAAACTTTGTCAGCCACAGCCCTCCCATGTTTGCTTTAACATCTGAGAAATAAATGCCGAACAAGAGGGGTCCCAGGACAGATCCCTCTGGGACACCACTTGTGACTGGCTTTGAGTCTGACATTGCTCCAGCGATTTTGACTTTATGGGTTCTGTCCTTTAGCCAGTTTGCAACCCATCTAGTGACATAAGGGTTTACTTTTAAGCTTTTTAGCTTATCTATGATGCCTGAGTGGGGTATTGTGTCGAAGGCCTTAGCCAAGTCCAGGTATGCTGTATGGACTGCTTTGCCCTCATCAATGGCTCTAGTGACTGTTTCGAAAAAGTCAACCAGGTTTAAAAGGCAGGATCTGCCCTTTACAAAGCCGAACTGGGTGGGGTCAAGAGTCTGTAGGTCCCCTATGTCTCCGTTTATGAGTTCCATAATGATTCTTTCCATAGCTTTGCAGACCAGGCTAGTCAAGCTTATGGGGCGGTAGTTTCCAGGGTCTGTAGAGGCACCCACCTTGTGGAGTGAGACCACTGTTGCTGTACGCCAGTGTTCAGGTACATATCCCGAAGTACGGCTAAGGTTAAATAGCATTTTTATGTGTGGGTTTAGCTCCTCTTGGAGTTCACGTAACACGCACCCCGGGATACTGTCAGGTCCCATTGATGCTGTGTTTTTTGCTTTGTTTAGGGTGGTTCTCACTTGGACATCTGAGATGACAGGGAGATTACATTCAGCTGGGATAAGTATTTCTTCTTTTGGGGGTGAAGGAGGCGAGAAATTTGCACTGAACCTGTCAGCCACAATGTTAGCAATATCTGTGGGTTCAGTGTATTTTTTGTTGTTGTGAACCAACTCTGAGCATATCTGAGGGTTTCCACCAGGTTTCTAACATAGCTGAAGAAGGCTTTGTGGTTATCTTTAGTGTCCTTAGCGATTTTTCTCTCAAAGTTTGCCTTGGATGTTTTATGAGAGAATGTAGTTTTCTGCTAATGTTGATCAGAGATGTCTTCCCTTCATGGGATTTCACTCTGACGTGCAGTAGCTTCCTTCTTTGTTATACAATTTGTTTATGGCTGAGGTCCACCAGACAGGACGCTTACATTTGGTGGAGAGGGACTTGGATTTGTTTGGGATTGCATGATCCATGCATTCTTGGAGATGTCCATAGAAAGCATTTGTGAAGGATTCGGCATTGTGGGATGTGGTATCCACTGGCACAGTGGGCTTAAAGGATACCATCTCAGTCTTAAGAAGAGTGAAGCCTGCTTTTGAGAAGTTTTTCACTGTGGTCTTTTGTGCTGGGGGTGGAGGTGGGATATGTATATCCAGGGTGATTAGTTTGTGGTCAGATCTCACTAGGTTATCCTATCATTCACATATCACCTAAACCTATCACTGAGTAGAATTCCCTCTTTGGTATATACCTAACCAGACATATCCAACAACTGCAATGTCCACAGAGCTTCCTCACTAAAAGAATACAGGGTGTAAGTAAAATGCCCTATGCAGACTGCCTTAAGGCCCTATCCATGTATACTGTCTTCTACAGGCTTTTGAGGGCGGAACTATGCCTGGCATACATGGCACTGTCAGACCCCACTCTGATGGATCTCCTGCATATCCATAAAACAAACAGCACCAGAATTGGCCATTCCAAAGGCTAAAAACCTTGCCTGTGATATAAATAAGACCTGCTGGAGAAACAGGTATGTATCCTAGAGACTATCCTGTCTATGGAACAGGCTCCTCATCCATGTAAAGCAGAGATCCTCCATAAATCAATTCAAGTACAACCTGGACAACTGGATGGGGAATAGGAAATTTATCCCTGGTTTGGCACCTATGTCTCTAATGGACACAGGCAACCTGCAAATAGTTCATCTCCCAGGCCCCTGCTTGTAAATGCTTCATCTTTCAAACCCCTGCTTACACGTATCAAGGGAATCAGAACTTGTCAGAGATTTGGGATGCATGGCTAGGCTTAAAAAGGCCCTTGTGGTCATTAGCCTATAAACATCTATGCACCTATGAACCTATTGTCTAGTGCTTCAAGTTAGGGTTAGCAGGCATTACTAAGGTGGAACAGGGGGACTTCACCCACCCCTTCCATCTTAGCAATATATGCTGGCTGTAACCCTAATTGTGCCCCTTCTACTAACCCTAATCTGCATCCTAAATAAAAAAAATACCTCCATATAATGCCACCACTACACAAGATAGCTCAGACACTCCGTGAGCATGCATGCATACACACACACACACACACACACACACACACACACACACACACACACACACACACACACCTACTACACATCCCACTTACCTGTTTTGACAAAACACACACCCGACAAAATTGTCCATTCAATAAATGGCACATTCAGCCCAGAAACACAGCAGTTCCACCTGTCGACCAAAGCTATCACGGACCAAACAATCGCAACCCACATATATACATATATATATATATATATATATATATATATATATATATATATATATATATATATATATATATCTAGATGTATCTATTCTAGACATCTATATCTATTCTATATATCTATACATATATATATATATATATATATATATATATATATATATATATATATATATATATATATATATATATATATATATATATATATATATATATATATATATATATATATATACATATATATATATATATATATATATATATATATATATATATATATATTTCTACATATATCTAGGCCACAAACATTTATGTGTAATGGGTATAAAAAGTTATTTAGTACATGGGAAGTGTACATGAGGTTTGGCAATGGGAAAGCATGGATTGTAGCAGTTCTGCTTTGATCTGTCATAAAAGGTTTGGCTTTCTACAGCTTCTATGGTTTCTGTAGTACAAGCCTTGATATGAAGGTGATTACTTATTTCACTGCCAACATGACCCCAAAGAGCTTTGCAAACTTTAACACATGAATGCGTGAGTGTTTCACTAAGGTAATAAGCACTTTGTGTGCAGATAGCTTGCATTTTGTTTTTATGATGCTAAGATAAAAACTGGACCTTGATAGTTAGATGTGAACAGTGTCATAACGGTACAACAGATACAGAAGAGTCAAACCCTACAAGAGGCATCCATACATCAGTGAAAACAAGCAGTAGCAGAGTGTTTCCACATCTTTCACAAAGACAGAAAATAAAACTGCACTAAGAACAGGACTCAGTAAAACACACATAGTAACTGTCAGTTGGGAGGGGGGGGGGGGTGTTATCAAAGTATCTGGTTATTGGATAGCATTCAGTGACAGTCCAATGGTAGATAGCCTGCTGTCACACATCAGAATTTTTTTTTGCACAATAACATGTCTTGTCTTCAATAAATTAAGGCACTTTCCAATTACACAATCTGAAATATTTCTGAAACAAGATTGACAGTATTCTCTTTTCATACTTATGTAAATATGTTAAAATGAGAAACTACATTTGCAAAACAGTCCATTAACATTTAAGCATTCATCATGCTAGCAAAGTGAAAAATAACTAAAATGAGCATGGCTATGTTGTAAATAATGAATGCAAACCAGTGCAGAAATAATTCAAAACACAGTGGAAAACAGATGGCAGATGACTCTAAAATGATCATAGAATGAATAGCATACTTTAATTTTCTCATGTACTAGGAGACATTTAGCACAAAAATGTCTCAAAAAGCATCTGGAAGTGCATATATTCAAATGTTGCATCCACATTTCTTCATATTTCATACAAAGAATATAAGCAAAGCATCACGTTATAACTGTAATGAAAGGAGCTAGACATGCTAATATGGGTATCTTTCTTCTAGAATAATGATGATTCAAATATTTTTGAATGTTCTGCCGTTTGTTTAGGTATGGTTACATGTATCATGGTTTGCTTGACAGCTAATATCTCCCATGAGAAAACAATACAGAAAATACTGGATCTGTAGACTTGCACAAGAGCTGCGTATTTAGACAATTTTTACGGATTATGAATTAAAAAGAACTGAAACGCAGATAACTTGACAAGCAACTTAATTTTGTCCAGTCACTGTACATATAACTCACATCTCTTTTTTCACTTGTCACATGTCCACATGCACCTCTGTCCACACTCATTCTAACACACAGTTCTAATTTTTTTTTTATTAATTTATTCAATGATTCATTCATTCATTTACTCTCAAATTTTCCATTTACCCTGTTAAATCAAATTTAGAGACATGGGTGTGGTGGAGCTTATCCCTGCATACAATGGATATGAGGCAAAAAAAATAACTGTCACCTGGTTCAGTTGTGCAAAGGGGTGGAGCCAAGACTGCAGGCAAAGAGACTGAGCTTCAAACAGCAGCCAGAAAAGTGAAGAGATGTGTTCCATACACCCCTTCCTGGCAGATGGAAGGGTTTCAAGTTCTCGGGGTTCACACAGGAAAAGAAATTTCATTGGGAGAAATGGGGAAATCATTTCCTGTGCATCAGGAAGGTAGGTGGAGCTGTTTGCTGATAATGTCCATTGAGGATGTGAGGACAACCGGTGTGGACAGCCCATTGCATGGCCAACATCAGCTGATTAGCAGTGCACATGCATAAGGAGATAGGACAAATGGAAAAACAATAGAACCATCTCTGTCTGAATGATGCCTCCTCTTTGTTAACTGTTTCCCTGGTGATGGGGGCAAATGGGTCAATTGGCTAGGAGGAGGTTGATGACTGAGAGATAGTGGGGGCAAAAAATTCAGAGACCCTCCCCAAAAAATATAAATAAAAATAGAAAATCTAATTCCAGATGCAGAATAAGTCCATTGCATGATACAAACACATACTTTCTTGAAAAATGCCATGCACACCAGTGGGAAATTTGGAGAAGTGAAGTTGTCATAGAGCACAACTTTGGGAAGTGGAAGGAAACAGAAGAACCCAGCAAAAGCCTACATGGTAACAATGAAAACTTGCAGACTCTACACAGAAGACAACCAGATAAGAGCTGAAATGGAGAACACTGACCTCTCTGCAGCTATGCTGCCTGTTTGTAGTTTCTTGTCTACTCTCCCACCCTTTTGCTGTTGTGTTTTTAAAATCAATTGTCTTTCTAGTTGCCAGCCCCTTATGTTAATTTGACCACATATCTCCTTCCCTCTCCTCTTTCATAGGTTCATAGGTTAATAGGTAGGTACTAGGCTATTGGCCCTAGGGCCTATATAAGCCTAGCCAAAGGTACCCTGGCTTTCGCCACCCAAGAAAATTATTTTCCTGTGCCACTGTCGAGCAGAGCCACAGAAGTGATCCCCGGGGTGAATTTCCTATCTCCCATCCAATCATCAAGATTTTTCCTAAACAGTGCTAATGAGGAGCTTTGATATAGATAGGTAGTTTGTTCCAGAGTATGGGAAGTCTCTGGGACAGGAATCTATCCCTCTGGCATGTTCTGTTTATTGTGGTGACAAGGTTTAGGTCCTTAGAGGGTGTAGCTCGTAGGGATTGGGATTTCTTTAAGTGGAGCATGTCTAAAAGCTCTGGGTTTGACATAGCTTTGTGTGTTAGGCAGAAATCGCCTCTGAGTAGGCGATATGCAATGGAGTAAAGCTGCAGTTTTTTTAGACGGTCTGCATAGGGCATCTCTTTGTGGCCGGTAATCCTCTTTGTGAGGTATTTCTGTGGCCTTTCCAGTTGTTGTAGATGTCTTGTGAGGTACATACCAAAAGGGGCATTGTACTCTATAATGGGTCTAATGAGTGATGAGTAGAGGGGAACAATGACCTCTTTTTTTCCTGGATGAGAAACCTTTTGTGATGAGGTGTGCCAATTAGAAGAATTTCCTGACTACTGTGGCAATGTGATTATCAAAGGAGAGACTACTGTCCACCTGTGTCCCAAGGTCTCTTATCACACTTTCAGTGTTAAGTAGACTACCACCTATGTGGTAGTTCATGGCTACTGAGTTTTTACCAAAAGGGATGAGAATGCGCTTTTTGGCATTGAGCTTGAGGCCATTGCTTTGACACAAGGCATCTGTCTCAGCGAGGCCCTTTTGTAGGATATCCACATCTTTAGGAGTTTTGATTATGGCTCCTAGTTTACAGTCATCTGTGAACTTCATTAGCCAAAGACCTTCTGTGTTGGCCTGTACTTCAGAGAAGTAGATACCAAACAGCAGAGGACCTAGGACTGAACCCTGTGGTACTCCACTCGTCACTGGTCTGAAGTTGGATTTGGAGTCTGCTACTTTCACAGTGTGGGTTCTGTCAGTGAGCCAGTTGGCAACCCATCTTGTGACATAGGGATTTATACCTAGTTTAGTGAGGTTATCTATAATTCCAGAGTGGGGGATGGTATCGAAATCCTTGGCGAGATCTAGATAGGCTGTGTGAACCACCTTACCCTCATCTACGGCTTTGGTGACTGCTTCAAAGAAGTCTATCAGGTTTATTATTTATTTATTTATTTTTATTTATTTATTTTATTTTACATTTGTTGACCGGGCTAGTCCAGCTGGATATATGTCCATTTTCAGTGGAGGCCCGGGGAGAAAAGCTCCAACAAAATTTACAAATAATACACAGTAATGGTCTAAACAAGTTTAAAATTCTTAAAACATTAAGACAGGACAGGTTTAGGAGACATCATCTTCCTTTTACAAACCTGAACTGGGTGGGGTCCTGAATTTGGAGATTACCAACATCATTGTTTATAAGTTCCATGATGATACATTCCATAGCCTTGCAGACCAGGCTCGTTAGGCTAATGGAGCAGTAGTTTACAGGGTCTGTGGTGGCTCCCCCTTTGTGGAGTGGGATAACTGTCGCTGTGTGCCATTCAGTGGGCACATAGCCTGAGGTGAGGCTATGATTGAATATGGTACTTACGTGGGGTGCCAGTTCGTTCTGTAGTTCATGTAGAACACAGCCTGGGATGTCATCAGGTCCCATGGATGCTGTGTTCTTTGCTTTGGATAGTGTGTTTTTTACCTGTGCAGCTGTGATTACAGGGACTTTGCATTCTTCTGGTATAGAGATTGGCCCTTTAGGGGATGACAGGGGGGTAAAGTTAGCACTGAACATATCTGCCAGGATGTTGGCAATATCAGTTGGTTCTGTATATTTAGTACCATTGTGCTGTAACTCAGAGCAGATCTGAGTGTTGCCATTGAGATTCTTGAAATAGCTATAGAATGCTTTGTGGTTGTCTTTAGAGTCAGTGGCGATTTTGTTTTCATAACTAGCTTTGGAGGATTATATGAGGGATCTCAACTTCTTACTGAGGCTGACCAGGGAGTTTCTCCAATCATGGAATTTTACTCTTTTTTGCAACAGTTTCTTTCTTCTGTTGTAGAGTTTGTTTATGGCAGGGGACCACCATATTGGCTTCCTTTTTTTGGAGGATAGCATCGTGGTTCTGTTAGAGATTGCACGATCCATGCACTCGTGTAAGTGCTTATAAAGTGCATTTGTGTAGGATTCAGCAGTCATACCTCTATTGCCCTTCAGCATGGGTGTCGTGAAGTTTGCCACTTCTGTCTTAAGAAGCGTGAAGTTGGCTTTGGAGAAATTTTTTACTGTGGTTTCCCTAATGGGGGGTGGGGGAGGGATGTGGATGTCTACGGTGATTAGCTTGTGGTCGGATCTGACCAACGAGGAATTGACCTCTGGTGTGGAGCACTGGTTGCCCATGTTGGTAATAACCAGGTCTAGGATATTGCTGCCCCTGGTGGGGGTGTGGATAAGTTGATCCATGGCATTGGATTTATGAATTCCAGAAAACGTTGAGCACAAGAGTTGGTACGTGAGTAATTTTCCCGGTTAATGGTAGGGTAGTTGAAATCACCCATTATTAGGGTGTTAGGCTGTACCCTAATATTTTCCAATGTATTATGAAATGAGGAGTGGGAATCCTGGGGCATGGTGGGGGATCTGTAGCAAGCTACAATTTGGATTGCGGTCTTGCCCAGAGTTAGTTGCACTTGGATAATCTCAGATGCATTATGCTGAGCAACTAGCCTGGAGGTGTGGATATCCTTAATGAATATGGACACGCCTCTGCCTTTAGTGTTTCAGTCCAGGTTAGGTGGCCGAAAGGTGTGATATGAATTATAGCCTGGTAATGCAGGGGTACTCTCTGAAGCCTTGAACCATGTCTCTGTCACTGCACAGATGTCGATGTTCTCCATTTTAAGGAGTGCCTCGAGAGAGTGCATTTTGAGGTTTAGACTTCTAGCATTGAGTAGCAATACCCTCAGATTTTTTCTTGCCTGTACCTGTTAGGGTGGTGAATTTGTCATTTGGACCTTGCCTAAAAAAGGCACTATAGGGGTGGCTAGAGCCTTAGCCAGTATCCAGAATCCCAGGGGCGACAGGTGCAGGCCATCTCTGGCAAAGCATCGTGGCTTATCGATCATGTCATCCCAGGCAGACAGATACTGGATCCCCTTAGAATGACACCAGAAGCTTAGCCAATTGTTGAAGTCAATCATTTTGTCCTTCTACTGTGGTATCATTCTGGGTAATGGCAGGATGCTACTCAGGGCTAGGGTCATACCTGCCTGGGCTGCAAGATCGGACAGCTCCTCCATGTTCCTTTTCATGTAGTCCAAGGAGCTACATCTCAGGTCATTCACACCACCATGGACAATGACAGAGTCATATTTGTACTTGTTGTGGAGTGACCTGAGTGCATGCGTTATGTGGTGGATCCTGGCACCCGACAGGCAGCTGACAGTAACTTTCTCCTTGTTTAGCCTGGTGAGTGGAACATCAGTGTGCCTGACTATAGAGTCACCTATGACTAGAGTGTTGGGTACGTTGTTATGCCTTATGGGCTGTGGTTGAGTGGCACACTGAGTTTGTGGGCTAGGTGTCATTTGGGTTGTGTTGGGGGGTGGAGGTTGCTTGTGTTTCTGCTTTGGAGGTCCCTGTTGCTTGGGCAGGTTTTTACTGAGAGCCTCTTTGAATGTAGGTGTGTGTTTTGTGTTTCTATGTGTGTGTTTTGGTGGTGTAGGTTTTGAGGGACTATGTGCTGAGTGTGGTGTGGTGCAAGTTTTTACCTTCTCCTCTTGACTGTCTAGTCCAGTCTTGGGTGAAGAGAGCTTTGCTTCCAGTTTGGCTATATAAGTGCATCTCTCACAGGTTGTAGTGTGGTATTCTGAGCATAAAGTCATCATTTTGTGAAATCACCCCCCTTCAATTATTTACATTTATTGACTTCCCACTGTATTCCATAGAAAATGTATACAAAGTACCTACTCCTTCCAATCTAACTTGCTCTTTAAAAATGAGTGTATATTCACTTAGATAGATAGCTAAAGCTTAAGTTAACCCCATTTTCATACCAAACGTCTTAGTGCACATGGCAGCACTTAGGATATTAACCCCTTTTTCCATCTTACCTTTAAAATCTGCAACATCTACTCAGAAATCACAAATTATTGGAGAGCAACATTCTGCCTCTCAGTACTCATCTTGGGATTAGTGCTTCTGTTTTGCTCCTGGTGAGAGAAGGAGCACAGGAGCATTATTTCCTGGGGACTGCTGATCATTGGATAGCCTAATAACTACTTCAGAGGTGTCAGTCTGGAATTTGTGCTTATATTTTGCTTTTAGCTCCTAGTGAGAGAAGAAGCAGTGTAAATAGATTCCTGACTCTTTCTGGTTGAGAAGTGAATGTCTGTGCTTGATCTTACTGATTGGACTGATTCCTATTCAAGGCATCTACCAGGAAAAGGCAACAACAAGCCTACAGATCTTTGCATCATCTGTGGATCAACAAACAAGTTGTAGCCTGCTTCTCATCTTGGGATTGGTGCTACTGTTTTGTTTCTGGTGAGAGAAGAAGCAAAGGAGCATTGTATCCCAGCAGAAAGAAACTTTGCGAGACCAACACAAGTAGTAGTCAGGAAGTAACCATTCAGGTGACTCCCCTCTTTTCATCATTCTTGACAAGCTAATTCTTTCTTTTCAGGAAGTACTGCTTGATTTGCTTCTAACTACAGAATATCTGCCTAAATACTTTACTCATAAATCATCAGACTCTACCTATTAGTTTCCCCTCAGATGTCTGGCTGTGCCCTGTGCAGCCCCAGACATCTTGAGGTGACATTTTTCCTGTAAAAGCACCACTGGAATTTTTTCAATACCTTGTTGCATTTAACGGAACAAGTTTGCACTGACAAGCACTGTCCCCAACAGTTGCAAAATGGATACTCCTTACATTATTTTATATTCTCACTCCAATTGCGAATCAGTAAAAAAGGGTCTGTTTTCATGGATATGAACTATAGAAACTGCCTCATGTTTATTGACAACCAGTTAATTCTCAAACCGATATGTTATGTGAGAGATGTATTTACATAACGTCACTGGAGGCAAACCTCTCTCATAAAAGTACTGCGAATGCAGTAAAGTTGTCAGTAGTGCATATACTGCACCCATCACACATATTTCAAAGCAGACAAATAAAGCTGAAGCACTTAAATTAACCTTCCTAAACCCCAAAGACCTCCTAGATAAAGTACACATAGCAAGCACCCTCAGCAACTCCAAACGCACTTTTTAAAACAACACCTGCATCAACACATATAGCTACATCTTATGGAGCCTCTACTTCTAAACCAATAATGCAAGCCACCACATAACCCAACATTCTAGTCACTGGAGACTCCATTGAGAGACACACTGATGTCCCTATCACCAAGCTGAGTAAGGACAAAGTCACGGTTAGTTACTTATCAGGGTGCAGGATCCACCACATTATGCACATACTCAGGTCATTGGATCACAAGTACCAGTATGACTGAGTCATAGTCCATGTGGGTGTACATAACCTGAGACACACTTCCCTAGATTATATGAAGAGAGACATCTTGGAATATATGTCCCAGGCTGGTATGAGCCTAGCACTGAGCAGCATTTTACCTTCTCTAAGGATGATGCCACAATATGAACAAAAGTTGATGGAATTTAATAACTGGCTTAATTTATGGTGTTATTCTAAGGGGGTGCAATATTTATCAGCATGGATTGAGATGATTAACAGACCACTCTGCTTTGCCAGGGATGGTCTGCACCTCTCCTCCTAGGCGTTTGAATATTGGCTAAAACATTCTCCTCCCACATCCGGCCATTTTAGGCAATGCAAACTGAAAGTACTTCTGACATAGCAAATCAAAACCAGAAAAATGTACAGATGATACTTCTCAATGCTAGGAGTCTATCTCCACTCCCAAGAAACTCTCCTCACTCTAGAGAATGCTGCCATCTGTGTGGTCACTGAGACATGCTTTAAAGCCATGGAGAACACACCAACAGCTCAAGGTTATAGTGCCTTCCACACAGTTACACCAACTTCTACACAGGCAGGGATTAAAGGTGGAAGGGTCTCAATTCAAATCAAAAATTAACATACCTCAAAGCTGGTCAAACAGGACAACACACTTGAGCTTCTCTATGTTCAAATCACTATAGGCAAAATACAATACCATGTCCTTGCAAGATATACGTCAGTCTCCCTCTATGATCCAGGAAACCCATATCATGTACTTAAACTTATTGGAAACAATCACCATCCAACCAAACAAATATTTGTGGGCAACTTTAATTATCCCATTATTAACTGGGAATCATATACAACATCAAATGTAAAGGCACAGAGATTCCTGGATTTTATTTATTATTAAAAATCCCTCAACAAAATTGTCAGTACACCAGCAAGGGGTGCAACCATTCTGGATCTGGTTCTCACTAATATGGGAGAGTGCTGCACACTCCCTAGTGTAATGTCTTCTTTGGTAAGGTTAGATCACAAAACGTTTTCCTATAAAGTAAAAATAAAACCTGGAACCACAGCTAACCCTGGAATATTTAGGAATTACTCTAAGACTAACTTCCTACTATTAAGTGATAAACTGGCAAAATTTCAAGCCTCCATAAACCCTGAGAACACTGCTCCATAAGCAGAGCTGTTTACAGAAACCATATACAAGCATGTTAATATCTGCATAGAGGCACCTGTATCATCCAGAAAGAAGTGTAGAACCAACTCAATAAACAAGCCACCCTGGTAGAATCACAAAATCAATAGGCTGTATTATAGAAGTAAGAAAATCATGGCAAATTTTGGAGGTGCAGCACCCAGCAGATTAAAAGCACTCTCATCATACTAAACAAACAACTCAGAGCATAACTATAGTCTACGAAAGCCAAATGTGAGGTACATTTGGTCTTTCAGGTCAAGGACAACCACACATCATTCTTTAGCTATGTCAACAACCTCAAAGGTAATACACAATTGTGTACAGAGCTCATTATAAAAGCAGCCACTTATACTGAGCCAGAAGAAACAGCAAACCTAAACCTACTGGCTGACAAATTCAGCTCCAACTTTACCCCTCTCTCCCCCTCAATGTTCCGCTAGGAAATGCCATCAAATATAACTCCCCCTACTCTCCTTAATTCTCTCTCCAAGGCCAAGAACACTGCATCAATGGCCCAAGATAATATCCCAGGATGCCTTCTAAACAGCATAAAACATGATCAGGCCCTTTGGAATTGCTCTTTAACTGTAGCCTCCAAAAAGGCTTCATGCCTCATGAATAGAGAACAGCAACAGTCTTCCCTCTGCACAAAGGTGGGCCATCTACAGAACTTGCAGACTACAGACCCATAAGTCTCACTAGTCTTATATGCAAAGCCATGGAAAGAATTATCATGGAAATGATCAATAATGACATAGGAAACCTCCGGACACTTGACCCACCCAGTTTGGTTTCTTCAAGAGCAGGTCATGCCTATTCAACCTGCTGGACTTCTTTGAGAAGGTCACCAAAGCAATGGATGAGGGCAAAATGGTTAACGCTGCCTACCTTCACTTGGCCAAGGCATTTGACATAATTCCCTACTCAGGCATTGCTGACAAACTTAAAAGGTTAGGTACAAACCATTATGTCACCCTCTGGACAGCCAGTTGGCTCACAGATAGGACCCAGGAAGTTAGACTTGGGGATCCACCTCTACTAAGATTCAAGTCACAAATGCAGTCCTTCAAGGATCAGTCCTGGGACCGCTCCTTTTTGTATTTACTTCTCTGAAGTCAACACCAATGTCAATGGCCTCTGGCTGACTAAATTTGCAGTTGATTGCAAATTAGGAGCTGTCATTGAATTGTTCACTGATACAAATGTTCTTCAGGAAGGTCTAACACAAACAAACAACTGGTGCCACAGCCATGGATTAAAACTAAATGCCAAGAAATGCGTAATAGTGTCCTTCGGGAAGTCATCCACCCCTGGAAACTATCATATTGACAAGACACCCCTAAGATCTGACCTAGTAGTCAGGGACTTGGAGACACTCATAGACAGTAATCTAGCATATTGCCATCACTTGTCTGCAGTAGTGAGGAAATGATTCTATGCTGTACAACTTATAAACATAAGTATGGCATCTAGGGGCAAAGAAATCATTGTTCCACTGTATTCAGCATTCATCAAACCTATCGTTGAGTACAATGTACCATTTAGTATGTACTTAACTAGGCATATCCAACAATTGAGACATCCACAGAGGTTCCTCACTAAAAGAATAAAAGGCATAAGTAACATATCCTATGCAGACTGCCTCAAGCCCCTGTGCCTGTATCCTGTCTCCTACAGACTGTTGAGTGGAGATCTATGATGGCATCCAAGGCATTGTCAGACCACACTCTGAATGACCTCCTGTGTATCCACAAAACAAACAGGACTACAATTACCCATTCTAAAGCCTTAAACCTTGCCTGTGATATAAACAGGACCTGATAGAGAAACAGGTATGTATCTCAGAGACTACCCCTTCTCTGGAACAGAGACCCCCCCATCCATGTGAAGCAGAGTTCCTCCCTCACCCAACTGAAATGTAACTTGGCCAGTTGGATGGAGAACAGGAAAATCATCCCTGATTTGGAACCTATATCTCCAATGGACACAGGAACCCTGTAAATGGTTCATCTCCCAGGCTACTGTTTGCAAATGTTTCATCTCCCAAGCCCTTTTACACTTATCAAGGGTACCCCAACTGGTCAGGTATTTGGATGCATGGCCATGTTTAAAAAGGCCCTTGAGGTTGTTAGGCTAGTACACACATATGAACCTATGTACCTTTATAATAATTTTTTAGTGCATGGAGTGTACTGATTACACTCTGATATTCGTAAAAAGACAAATCATTTAGGCACTACAGTATTGCGAGACTCGATCTTAACACACATTAAGCATCTCCTGCTAAAGTTGTTAATGTCAGGTCCCACAATAAGCCAGAAAATATGCCAGTACAAATGATAGTAGCGAAATAATAAAAATATTTCTGCCTGCTGTCTGTCGATAACATGTCCCTTGCTTCCTGATCTAAACCTAAAAGTTTATAAGAATAACAGGATGTGTGTTTGCCTGATTTACTGAATGAAATGTATAGCTTAGTTAATGCCATCAGTCCTCAGTAATTAGTCCGAAAACTAACAGCTTCACGAGGAACACACCCAGTATATGAGACACAAATCAGGACTTTCTGTGACTATCTGGACAGGTGAGAGGCATGGAAGGTATGTGTAAACGTATGGGGCAGTATTGATCTACCTTTATAAAAGCTGATAAAACACATTCATTTTTTTTTCATTTCATTTTTACTGTAACGTGTAGTACATGGAGCATTTAAAGCTCCATGCATTACAAAGAAATATGAGTGGTTAGCCGATGGTAACCTAATATTATGTGTTCTCAATGTGGATGATAAGATTCACCTCTCAAACTTCACTCTAGTGGTGAATTCCTTGCAATCCATGCCTTGAACACATAATAATGTGGTTAGCATTGGTTAACCACACATAATCCTCTAAGTCAGGACTGATAGAATTTACACTTTATGAATGTTGTTTTTCTTCATCTTCCTGTAGCAGCCCATATATGTAAAAGTATTTTTTTAATAAAAATGATTCATTTTGTTCATTTAGTTGCATCCTCTCTCTGTATAGCACATGAAGTCAGGACCGGCCTTTGTTCGACTGGTGTCCTAGGAAAATGTCTCCACAGCACCCCAAACTCCACCCTGTGCCCCCATCGTGGTCTACCTACACCATCCAGATTACTGGAAAAGCATTGCTGCTAGAGCAGCACCCCTGGGGTCCGCCTAGTTGGCCTATGTCTAAGGCCAGCTATGCATGTAGTCTTTATATAGTTATCTGATATAATGTTATGCAACCTGCTGTCTCTGCTTCATTTATTCATGTTTGCGTTTCTATGATTATCAGCAATTTGTTGAGCTTGCCTTATGGTTCGGGTCATGTCTGAAAATGGACATTTGCCAGTCTACCCACATAGTTAACAACTGATAAATAAATAAAAGAAAAGAGCTCAAACAATAATGGCATTTTACCTGTATAAACCGAGTCATAGAAAGAATAAGCTCTAAAATCTAAAATATGTGTTTCTTCCAACATGTAAAAAGGAATCCATGACTGTAATATCATTATGCTAAGGTTTCTTGAGTCCACAAAGAGAAAATGGCAGCTATGTACCTTTTACTCAAAATGTTTTTCTTTTCTTCCTGTAGGAGACAATCAGCTGCCAACAGGTACTCTCATCATTCATTGGGTCTGCCAGATCTGCTTCAGCCACCCCCAGATGCAACCTGACCCACAACCAAAGAAAGGTTTAGCTGGCCCTCATGGAAGTGAGCATGCATGCCGAATGACAGGGTTTGGGGATGAAAGTCATAAAGCAGAAAAACCTGACAGTTGTCTAAATGATGTCCTATCATGTCCTGCTCAACAAATAAGAATAAAGACTCCAACAATGTTACAACTTCATGGTGCAAAGTCGTGCTGCTGCTGGTGAAGAGTGTGCAACTACTCCTGCTCCCACATTGCAGCCTTGTCAGCTACATGATTGCTGCCCTTGGGAGGTAGGTGGTGACATCTGATCACAGTAAAGGCATAATCTCCTCTACATCACAGGGCCACTGTTCACGCAGAACCTTGACATCTGATTGCAGTAAAGGCATTATCTCCTCTACATCACAGGGCCACTGTTCACGCAGAACCTTGACATCTGATTGCAGTAAAGGCATTATCTCCTCTACATCACAGGGCCACTGTTCACACAGAATCTTGACATCTGGTCACAGTAAAAGCATTATCTCCTCTACATCACAGGGCCACTGTTCACGCAGAACCTTGACATCTGATTGCAGTAAAGGCATTATCTCCTCTACATCACAGGGCCACTGTTCACACAGAACCTTGACATCTGATCGGAGTAAAGGCATTATCTCCTCTACATCACAGGGCCACTGTTCATGCAGAACCTTGACATCTGATTGCAGTAAAGGCATTATCTCCTCTACATCACAGGGCCACTGTTCACGCAGAACCTTGACATCTGATCGGAGTAAAGGCATTATCTCCTCTATATCACAGGGCCACTATTCACGTAGAACCTTGACATCTGACTGCAGTAAAGGCATTATCTCCTCTACATCACAGGGCCACTGTTCACGCAGAACCTTGACATCTGATTGCAGTAAAGGCATTATCTCCTCTACATCACAGGGCCACTGTTCACGCAGAACCTTGACATCTGATTGCAGTAAAGGCATTATCTCCTCTACATCACAGGGCCACTGTTCACGCAGAACCTTGACATCTGATTGCAGTAAAGGCATTATCTCCTCTACATCACAGGGCCACTGTTCACGCAGAACCTTGACATCTGATTGCAATAAAGGCATCAGTTCCTCTACATCACAGGGCCACTGTTCACGCAGAACATTGACATCTGATCGCCGTAAAGGCATTATCTCCTCTACATCACAGGGCCACTGTTCAGGCAGAACCTTGACATCTGATCGCAGTAAAGACATTATCTCCTCTACATCACAGGGCCACTGTTCACGCAGAACCTTGACCTGCGATTCTGCAGACTTCCATAGCCATAAAAAAGTGCTGCTTTAAGATTAAACTTGCAAGATATATTTAGCGTAAGAGCTGTGGTGGCAATTTTCCACTGCAAATGATGCACATACTTATTTGTATTCTCATTAGTTAAGGTTAGCAGATCTGCTCTGGTTCCAGTTAGACAATAAACACATTTATCTGCTGCATAAGATAGGGAAAAAATCATCATTTAGTGATCTAGGGTATCCAAGATAACAGAAATATGCATTTTTTTCACTGCAAATGGTTTACTTGATAAAACAAACTGACACAATATAACAAACATAAATATTATAAGCTAAAATCAAGAAATATATTCAATATAATGGACATTGCTTGATATTGTGATATAGGAGTATCCGCCTTGCAGACGTAAACTGATAAATTGTGCAGTGAATTCAGCATGAAGTGGCTCAACACTGACTATGCATGCATAAGTGCCTACATATTGTCATCATACTGTTTACAGGACTGCATAATAATACATTCACGGCTATGGCAATGACAGTAGCTATACTCTGAGGCACTGTTAGGACAGTCAGCAGATGATGCTCAATAAATAGTGTGGTACTAATATTCAGAAATGAGTGCCAATACTAAATTTGTAATCAGGGCTGGACTTAAACTGTGGGGGGGGGGGTCAGGAAATGGCACAGGATGCCAGTATTGCAAGCTGTGGCTCAGACCACACTGCTGGAATGACCTTAATAAGTACCGTCAAAAGAACCATGGGAAAGTGTCTGTCAGGTGATGTAGTCACACGTGGATGAAAGGACTCTATAGTTGTGACATGGGCGATGAGGGCAGCTCACAGAAGGCTAGCACAGAAAGTGCGATGCCACATCACCTTGTAAATAAGGATGAAAATAGGAGTGAGGACAGGCAGAAATGGGGAAGGGCAAACAGAGAAACACACATGCGGACAACAGCAAGGAATGCAAGTGGAAGAAGGATAGACTTTTTTGTATACTGGTATACAATTTTTATTTTATTTTTTTAAGAAGGATAGAGAAGGATGTAGCAAGGAGAGATTGTGGGTAGTAAGAAGGACATATCAAAAGGGGGTGGTGCAGGCAAGCAAATATATAATTCAGACAAAGACTAACAAGGTAGGTAGTAGAGACACATATGGGGGCAAGAGTGGAGAGGAACAGACTAAGAGAAGTTATGCAACTGCTAATGGGGAGGATTTAGCTACAGTCAGAGGACCAGGAATGAGTCAACAGTGACTGAAATGAGGAGGGGTAAAAAGGGCCTGCCTGAATGACCAAGAGGAGAATCCACCAAGATGAGAGTTATCTTTATGACTGCTAACACAAGCATACAAAACCTCTGGAAAAATGGATGGTCTGGCTTGCCTGGTCATGGTTTTTTAAATATGTGCACAAGAAGAAACTACAGCCTGTCAATGTGGTTATGTAGCTGCCAGTCCTACTCAGTCTTTACAAGCTGTGAAGTTTACACCAAGTGGCCCAGGAAAACCCTTCTACTCAAGACAAGGTTCCTTTACTGCACTCCTGAGAGGAGGTCACCAAGGGAACCAGCAATCTCTCCAGTCAACTTCAACAGAGTGACTTTTGTCAACATCCAAATAGAAATATCTGGGACATGCTGGGAATTCAGCAAAGGAGTGATGTTTTGTGCCTCACCACAACCTGCACCATGGCTGATTATGTAGAAAAAGAATATAAGGAAAAAACAAAACAACTAACTACAGGAAAAAATTAAAAAAGACAGAAAGACAGACGAAAATAATATAATAGATTTTTAAATGTGTAAAATACATCATTAAAATAGTGCAGTACAGGCAACAATGCATTAAACTTACCCTGACACCTTAGCTGCTGGAAAACATAAAACAAACATAACAGCACAGCCTATTCCTGACAACAGAAGGCAACTGTAGCTGCAAGTGATAGGGCTAATGCACAGTGCCAAAACAAGTACAGGATGCTTATGAGTAAGGAGGTTCCCTCTTCCTAACCTCATCTGATGATGGTCTTTGTCATGTCTCCTGCAGGTCACTGTGCTTATCTCTACATGCCAGAGGCTTGAGCTTTCATGCTAATTGAGAATTCATGTCCTTTGGTTCAAGTGACATCATTCTGCTCCCTGGCAAGTTGGGACCAGGCTCAAGATTTATAAAAGTGGTACTCGTACTCCCCCAGAAAGTTCTGTCAATGGCTTCACTGCAGCAGGTGAAGAAAGATCTTACTGTCTTCTTGCACCATGGGGCAGCCCTGCTGAACTCAGTGCATGTAAATGTCAGGTCTGCTCTGTATACCTAAAAAAGATGAAAAATATCAGCTTGGTATGCATGTGACATCATCAGACAGGCAGCATAGTAGTGACATGGAAAATGACACTAGCATGGCCAAGAAGCAATACCAGCAGCTTCATAGTGGCCATATATTTGTGCACAGTACACATAATCTCCCAGTTCAGGACCGTGCAAACACAAGCATCATACTGCTAACTATGGCTGATAAAGCATCACATTATAGCCACAATTCAGCGATAACAGCACTAAATTACCACATTAACATACATTGTGAACTACAATGTCTGATTTAGCATGATAAAAAATGGCGGTAATTATACTGACAGACTCAGAGCTACATTGATGGACATATGCTAACTGTCAGTCAACAGGACTATTGTTAATGGACCTCAGGACAGCAATAACCACGTAAGAGTTCATGGAGGCAACAGGGTCAGTAAGTGAACATAGGAGTGTATGTGATAACACAGGACAGGGCATGACAGGCTACTAACATGCTTGTATTGGCTCAACCTGATAAGGCACAGGCAACACGGCTGTACATGTTGCAGTCATAGTGGATGGAGAGTGCCCAACCTGAGAGCACACAAGGGATGAGGCAAGACAGGCTTCAGTCCTTTTTGGTGAAGGATAAACCTGAAAGTTGCAGGAGACAAGGCCAGATAGCTTATATTGCTCGGGAGTGGAGTTAAATGGTCAAGTATCATGGTCAGAAACTGTCACTATCCTGCAGTGAGCAAGGACATGGACTAAATGACATGCTACAGGTGATGTGAGGCCTCCATTATACCTGGTTTATGCTGTGTTGTTAGTAGGGTTCTGAAGGACAGCTAGCATGGCAAATGTGCCCGCTACTGCCACACTCTGGCTGAGCATCAGAAAAGTGACACAGTAGTTGTAGCACAGAGCGCTGCAGCCACTGGAAGGAATGGGGACAGTCCTGGGAGACTAATCAACTTGTCAAGTATAGTCATGCAACTATACAGTAATTCACATATGTAACTCACAGCTGCACATGTCTTAACTGGAACATGGTCATCACACAGGAGATAGGTATTCTACTATGGGCACTGCACACACATAGCAAGTGTATCCGTGTGAAGTGTAAAGCAGATAACACCCTATGAGACCAGGTGAGGCAGCTATTGGTCCAGGGCATCCATGCAGTGGGTGATCATAGCAGAGCAATAATGCATGTGCATGACAGACTACTGTAAGCCAAAAACAAGGCACATGAAAATGCTACAGACATGCTAGTCACTGGGAATGGATCACCAGCATAGAGGTGTCTCACAGAGGTAGAAGATGTGTGGATATTACTCACCAGGGAAGGTGACAGAACTGTCCTAAATGGCAGTCTCATGGATGTGAAAACTGAGCAGAAATATTAAAATCTCAATGCTCCAAATGTTGAGTATATGTATCAACTGCAACCTGTCCTCAAAAGTCAACATGCTGAATACCGTCATGCACAAACACTACTCCGAACACTAAAACTCACTACAGTTCTGGACCAGGAACAAGTGCTAAAATGGGTACATAAGTAGGGGGGCAATTTAGACAGCTGGCAATGCAGGTATTCAACATTCTGACTGTTGACATGTGGGATCTGCACAGCTGGACTCAACGCTTGGAGCAGCATTTTTTCATGGTATACATGGATATGCTATGTTAGTAGCAGCATGTGCCATTACTGTATGATACTGAGCTGAAGCTGTGAATAGCTTACTCACAAAATCACACACAAATATCCAACATTAACAGACACTGGTATTACAACAGTGACAGCATGAATCATAAGGTACTTATGTGCCCATCAGTTATCTGTATGATAGGCATGTAACAGACTGTGTGCCACCTGGTGGCAGCAGTCATACCTTCGATAAAGCATTGCCACAGATGGGTTATCCTTTTGCATTCACAGTTTCCACTGGTATTGTGTCTAGCACAACATATCAAGACTGGCCTGACATCAGTGAGTCACTGGTGGCTGATGACGATGTCATCATCCATATGATGCAGTCTGATGACACTGTACTGACACAGTGACAGCATCATCAGTGCTAACACTAGAAGGCACACTCACATCATCTAAACTTAAGGTGATCGTAGATGGTGAAGATAAATTACCAGCAGCCCCAGTGTTCAGTGCTAGATTGCTTGATATTTTGCTCATGTGAACCCTACCCAAGCTACACAGGTGTTACAATGACAGACAACACCAGAGGGTGACCGTTCCAATGAACTATGTGCTCCCTAGCACAGGGAAGATGCTTTCATGTGACCATCACTGTTATAACTCAAAACAGTCCCAGATGGACCTTTAGTATCATTCAATGGATGTGCAAGTCACTGATACAGGAGCAGATTATCACAATTCACAACATATGTCAGAGATGGTGAGTATGCTGCATGGCCTGTCACAGGAAAGGCAACAGCTTCAAGGACTGCAGGACATTCTGCAATGCATACAAAGTGACATGGCATATATGGACTTGGGGCAGACATGGATTATTTTAGCACAAGTTGAAGCCATTGGTGCAGTCATGAGGATGTGAGAACTGTCTGCTATAGATGTACTAGGAGATGGATGTGCATTACATGATCACATCCCAGTTTATGCAGATAACACACACTATGTCAGTGACAACATAGAGATGGTACACACCATTTCAGTGACACAGCTTACAGATGGCACACACTATTTTAATGACAGCTTTATTGTCTACACAGTATAATACTGCCACATTTGCCACATACATTCCCATGATCTACATCCTTCCTCTTGAAAAATGAAATATGCAAAGTTATGAATTTATTTGGCATGCAGATATCACAGACAGGTCTCTATCATGCATTTACACCAGATAAGGTACATATATACACCATTGTTGCTGCATATTTCACACTGGGCCTGGATACTCGTCCATATCGTGTGGCATAAAACAGGGAATTGGACTTAGCAAATGGAGCTGTTTTTGCAAAATGTTCGATCTTAGAATTGTTTGGAACATCTTCAGGAATGGAATCAGAGGTAGGAACACACTCTGGAATGGGAACAACATTTGGTTCTCTCTGAGATCGAGAGTCTGTGTCACTGAAATAATGTTGTGATGATGATTCCGATACAGGAAGAAGATGCCTTCAATTTCTCCTGTACTCCGTACCCTCAGATTCTACAAGGTAGGATCTCGGCTCAGCACATATACCTGTAACTTGGCAAATCCAGTCAAAACTTTTCACTGTTTGTATTCTTACTATCTCTACTTCCCTCAATGGATGAAGAAATCTGCTCAATTTGTCAGAAGTGGACTTTGGAATAAAATGCTTCTTGAATAAGTGAGCCTTGTTGGTGCTAATGTTCTTAGCTTTAGACCTCACTAAACTGGGACTAATAGGTAGCATAGATCTGGTTTGACTTTGAGCAGGTGAGCCAAGAATATCGTCACAGGGTTTGTTTCTGTGATTAAGCAAATTAAAAAAAAAAACATTATTGTAACACTTTGACCTTTCAAGTAATTGCTTTGCATTCTGCACTGCACATTCAGCTAGACCATGTGATTGTGGATATCCAGAATTGCTAGTAACATGTACAAAGTCCCATCTCTTGCAAATTTCTGAAACAACTGACTAGTAAATTGAGTACCATTGTCAGAAATAATGTTGTGCAGACTAGAGACTGAGAAATGGCATTTCAGCTTAATAATAACAGTAGTGGATTTGAGATTAGGTAGTAGAGTGATCTCAAACCAATTTGAATAAGAGTCTACCAATACCAAGTAATGTTATTTGTTCCATTCGAAGATATCATAAAACTTGGAACATGCAAATAATATTGCCAAAAGTTCTTTTTCTTTTTCAATTTGAGCATATTGCATCTCAGTTTGGGTAAGTGTTCTAGATGCATAGGCTACTGGTCTGCCCTCTTGAAGTATAACTGCGCCAAGACCAAATTTTGAAGCATCACAGGAATGAGTAACGTCATAGTATCTTAATGTAGGTGGGGTGGAGATTTTCTGCTTGAGGTCTGCAAACACCTTCTGGTGCTGTTCTAACCATGACCATGCAACATTTTTGTAGGTAAGGTCTCTTAAAGGTGCTATCAACTCACTGAAGTCTGGTATAAACTTGCCTAAATAGTTTACCATGCCGAAAAAATTCAGTAGTGCTTGAAAATTGTCTAGTGCTGACATCTCAAGAATAGCTGCTTTCTTGGTCAGGTCTGGTCTCAAGCCAGTACTGGTAAATAAATGCCCTACATATGTAACTTCTGGAAGTCTGAATTTGCACTTCAGAGGATTGAGCTTCAAGTTTACTTCACATGCTCTGTCTAAAACTTTCTTTAGGTTTCTGTCATGCTCTGCTTCACCATTGCCTCCAACCAATAAATAATCTACTATTATGGCACAAGGATAACCCCCCAAAAAATTGCTCCATTGCACGCTGAAAGACTTCACTTGCAGAATTTATTCCAAATGGCATCCTTAGAAATCTGTATCTGCCAAATGGAGTACCAAAAGTGGTTAGTAATGAGGATCTGCGATGAAACATCACTTGCAAAATGAACTCTTTACATCCAAGACAGAAAAAACAGTGGCATTTGGTGTTAGTGCTGTGAACTCTTCGACTGTGCCCATTGGATGATATGTTCTTTTCAAAGTTTTGTTCAAATCTCTTGGGTCAATGCTTATTCTAATTTCATCTGAGCCTTTCTTCTGAGCTGCTACCATAGATGATACCCATTCAGTTGGTTCTGTAATTAGACAAATTACACCTTGCTGTACCATTTTATCCAACTGAGCCTTAACTTTGTCTTGCATAACTATCGGAACTCTTCTTGCTGGTCTGACTACTGGAAAGCCCTCTGGGTCTGAGTATGTAATATCATTTACTATTACGTCTACTCAGTGCTGGGCATTGTTTCTGAGGTTTCTAACATAGTTAAATAATGCCTTGTTGTTATCCTTCAACTGCATGGCTATTTTGTGTGGATTGGTATATTGGTAAAGGTGTTTACCTCACAGACACAAGGTGCATGGTTTGATTCTCACATTTTGAAAGGGAAATTGGCTAGGCTTAAAATGTCCTAAAAGACTAGCTAGCCTCGTACTTACCTATGAACCTATGACTGACCTCTGGGTCTAACGTCACGGATTACACTACTGGAAGTTTGCTCAACCTGTCATTGAAAACATTAGCATATTCTGAGAAAATGGATTCAGAAAAATTAGAACTAGGAGATGCACATATATGATGAACTTCTTTGGTAAAAGAAAGCAGATTCATTCTCAAACTATCTTAGAGATCCAATAAAGACTGTACTGGTCTTCTGACTAGATAGAATAACAAGTTGTAACAGTTCTTATCCCCTGGTTTCTGATGTCTTGTGTAAAACAAATGCCTTTCTTGTGTAATATTTGTGTGAGGGTTACACATTTCTATGAACTTGCACTTTAAACACTCTGGGTCTTCCCTTGACTCAGCCTGTACAGCAATATGATGGTTTTCACCTTCTCCTTCATCAAATGCTGGTGCATACACAAATGAATGCTCTCTTTTTATGGCTTCTGACCCTGCTGAGTTTAGTAAAATGAATGCCCTGGTGTGTGTATCTCTATCTACATAAGCTGCTTGTATAAAATATTGTACTCTTGCTCAAATATTCTCCAATTCTCTGTAATATTCTGATCAAATACAACAGCTAAGGGCTTTGAATATCCATCTGCCATATTAACACATACCAGTGATGGGTTTTGCAAATAAGCACAAACACATGCACTTACATGTATGCTAGAAATGTATTCCAGTACTTGTAACTTTGTCTAATAGCACAACGAGCCTCTGTGTAATTGAACCTTGTGAAATACGTTTCTCTCGGGCACTGTAATACTCTTGAAATTACTGCATTGCAAGAAATCACCTCATCAGTATGAGAAACATATCAAAGAACTGCATGATGCAAGCCTCTGTGTAACAGGACTTTGTGAAATAAGTTTTGAAGGGGCATGGTAATACTTTTGAAATTATTGTACTGCAAAGCAATTTATCATTATTTTAAGAAACACTTCAAATAACTGCACAATGCGAATGAACTGGAAGCTCAGCGTCAATAACATTTTGAGGTAATGGCACTTTGCAAATAAACTGTGCACAATACACTGATACTTCCCCAAAATGGTGATACCTTTCTAGGCAGTTCTTTATAGTCCAAAGAACACTCTGCAATAGAGACACTTTGTGAATAGACACACCCAGAGCAAGAAACTTTTCGAAATGGCTATACTTTGACTGCACTTCACAGAATAGTTGCACTTTGCAGACAAATAACTCTTTGAACTACATATACAGTAATAAGCACACACTGTAAGTACTTTTACACACTTTGTGATCCTTCAAATAACTCTAGTTATGTCCTTGATATACTACAAAGGCATAGTTATGCCAAAACACAGCACTTTGCCAAAAACATGCAGTTCTCTTGCTTAATTTATGCTCAATGTGCCCCTTTTGCCCTTATTATATTCATTTTGCTTGTTTAAACTCTTTTCATGACCATTGTACGTTTCTTGTGCTTGTTTTACTCTAAACGTGCTAGTTTTGCCTTGAACATACTCATTTTGCTTTAAACATGCTCGTTTTGCTTTTCTGTTAATCATTTCATCAAACACCTTTACTTTAAACATGTTCCTTATTTATAAGCCGTTTATGCCTCCCGCTTGTTTGATAATGCATTTTATGCCCTTGTAATGCTCAGTTTTGTCCTTTTTAGGAAATAAGTAGTTTGTGCATAGTCTCATTATCTTTGATTCGAGTCTGGCTCGTTTTCATGCTTGTTTCTCTTAGTTTACCTTCACTGTTATCTACACACCTCATGGCTCTGAATATTATTCTTTGTGATCCCACTTCTGACACCATGTCACTCTCCTACTATGGACACAATAGAAGAGTCTCCGTGGGTCCTGCTCAAGCAGCTTTATTTTATGCAAACACATCAGGATAAAAGTTTACTGACTTATATACAAAGTAACTGCTGTAATCATACATGTTTACTCACTGGCTGCACTCTCAAAATGGCACTAGGAATGGCACGTGCCTGGCATTTATACATGCACTCTCAGTCTTTGAAATGTTTCTTAAAGACACAGCACATGGCACATGCACTCTGATCTACACTCTCCAACACTAATGAACAAATTGTGCAATATGTATCTATTCTTAGTCATGAGCTTTTTGCAAAAGAACAAACATGAACAAGAAAATGTTATCATACTCAAGGCATTCGAAATACTAAAACTTTAGATAAATTAATAAAGAAAAGTATTATCACAAACAGTAGAATAAACTGAATACAACAGATCTATGCAAATAATGCAAATAATATTCTAAAATAGACCAGTGAAGCAAAAGGATGTGGAAAGGATACATTGTTGTAGCACTGTACAAATAATTACAGGAAACTTCATTATTCAGAAGGATATGCAAAGTGTTTCTGAAAAATGAAAGAATGATTGTAGTTCTAGAAATGAAAATGCCTCCGTGGGACAGTCAGCAGTCTGTCTAACCATCTTTAAGGACAAAGGCAGGGATAGGGTTACCATCTGTCCCTCTTTTTGAGGCACAGTCCTACTTTGGGCAGTTTTGTCTTGTGAAAAAATCTAAAAAAATGGCAAAAGTCCTGAGATTTTAAGACAAAAAATATTTACTAAATTTTCTTTAATAGTTGCATAAAACAGTTATTTTGTATCTGAAACACCTAAGTATTATATGAAATATCATAAGCAGCTCAAATGCTAAAAGGATAAGCTATTATTTGGGCAAAACAGTAAAGTTCTGTCCTTTGCACTGGTCGTGTGTATATCTGTCCTGCAAAATCACACGTTTCTACAAAAAATGTCCCACTTTAGGCATTTGAAAAAGTGGCAACCCCAAGCAGGGAGGCAGTCAGGCTTATTGCTCTGTTGCCATCTACTGGGGAAGACATTCACAGAATACAGTGCATGGGGCGTAGATTTGCACTTGACCCTTCCATGCCACATCTTTGTAGCCTTGGGGTGTGGGAGCATGTATACCACAGCAGGGCCACACATATGCAAGTGTGCACTTTGCCCATCAGTAGATGGTTTGAATCCATACTAGGTAAAAAGCCTTATGGTTGCCTGGATGATGGCCTTCTACTATTGGCTCTTGCCCCATGGGCAGGGCATATGCAACAGTTGCTGGTCTGCTATTGGCCATCAGGCAGTAGGGGAGGGAAACAGTACAAAAACAAAATGAAGAAGTGGTAAGGAATGCCAAGGTCATTAACTAAGAAGATGTTTAATCTGAGTAGCCAAAAAATTTGGGGTGATGACTTTAGCTATTAACTAAAATGGAAGTTATTGTGCTTCAGAAAGAGTACTGAAATTATGTTCCCTTTGAGGAGAACCAGTAATAAAGTCACAGCTCTTACCCAAGTTGTTTAAACATTTTACTGAACTATTTGCAAGACACAGCAGGAAAGGCTATCAAGGCACACCTATAGATAAAACTAAACTCTTTTTGTAAGAATTTCTCTATCCACTGTAGTCAGGGGCTTGAAAAGTTATAATATATGTCAAGAATATATCATACTTTGAAATAAGTTTACTTTCTCTAATATGAAAAGGTACGTACTTGACAAAGCTATAATTCCAAATACTTTTATGCCTCTACTGCCACAGTTTGACCTGTTTTAGGAGCAGGGCTGCCCTATCTGACAATGTTTTCAACCAACATTTTGAGAGTACCAGATAATATGCATTTTATTTTGATCTGACATTTAAGGCAACATTGTCATCTATGAGAAAACCTGTGCTCAATTCAAATCAAGCTTAGAAGCAATAAAACCAGAATCTTTACGGGATTTCCTTAGAATAATATCATGTGCATAAAATATGTAATGAGAACTAATGAGGCTGAAAGAAAATGCACTTTTGAAAAATGAACACAGGACCTGCTACTAAACCTTCCAGAACAACTCTTTTGAGAAAATGTAATGATGATTCAGCTTTATTTACAACAACACACAAGAATCAGCCATTTAAATAGTCAGTAAACAAGCTAATTTCATTATTATCATGGCCATAAAGCATTAGTTCACAGAGTACCTTAAGATGATTCATTATGACAAAAGCTTTCATTAAATCAAGAAAGATAACCCAGCTTAATGCACCCAAATCCTGACTTTAAGTATCTATCCCGTAAGAGACAGAAGTGCTGAAGAAATATTTTACTGGAACAGGCCATGTTAAATATGCTTACGTATATACTTTATTTAATATTATTGTTGCTGATTTGCTTCTCTAAGTCCATAATTTCAGATTTATTTGTACCATTGCAATGATGTAAAATTAGATGATGTTAATAATTCATCCACTTCAGTGTCAGGTAAGCGTGGGATATGTGGACCTCTGTCATGATCCTCCAAAGGATGTAAATGTTAGCTTTTCAAAAACTGACAGTTTTTACAAGAATTATGTTGCTATGGCAGGTTCATTTTTCCCAGTTCTTATTTCATTTATATCTTGTTGTCCATATTTCATTTTCATTACCTGTAGTACTTGCTAGTACTTCCATCCACCTGATCCATATGTTATTGCTGAAGATACTCTCACATTCAAACTTTTACGTGTGCTTATTTCAAGGTTTTAGGCACCTGAAAAGCTCAGGTACTCAGGAGAGCTGTGCCATCACTGAGAAATGTGTGCATAAGGTTATTTGTTAAATTGCAACAATATGGCTGTGCATCATCTAGTCTATTGGACCTCTGAACTTGTTACACAACCAAAATGTGGCTATTCCAAAATATGGAGATGCTAACTAGGATAAAACAGGATCAGAAGGGAAAACAATAAGAGTGGAGACATTCTGCAGCCTAAGAAAAGATGGGACCATAATTTCTAGTGAGAGTTTGAGAAAAAAGGCTAAACATTATTCCTCAACAGCAATACAAACAACATGCAAAAGCAACGGGATGTCAACAGAAGCCAAATCCATCCATCCACTCATAATCTCTATTTCCCATTTTTGCACATGCAGTGGACTGTCACTTCAATGAAGACAGTCATCTAGAGCCAAGATTCACACTGTTGGGTAGCTAGCCCTGTCACTTACATCTATGGACAACTTAGAGTGTAGAATCCACCTACTACATGACTTTGGAATATGGGAGGAAACTGAAGCACCCAGACAAAACCCACAGGAACACAGAAAGGGCATACAGGCTCCACACAGAAGGCACCCCAGTCAGGAATCGAACTGGGAAACCTCTTGCTGTGAGGCAGCAATGCTAAACGCCAAAAATGATATAGGTTTATGATAAACTGCTGCTCTACTTGCTTTATATATATATATATATATATATATATATATATATATATATATATATATATGTGTATATATACACACACATGCATATACCTATGGGTACATACATGTACACACACATACACATATATATACATGGTTGTGCATGTTACTATTTTATATACTGATATATTTTGTTGCATGATACTAATCTCTGTACATCTGAACAATTTTTTTCTCTCTATATATATATATATATTTATATTTGCAGCAGCGCATCTTCATGCAGTGTCATAATCTGTATATTACAACTATTTGTCTTATTTCAGAAATTTTTATTTGCCTATCTGGCCAGCTCATGTCAGAAATGGTCCCTTGGACCAGGCAACTTAAGGTCAAGAAGCATTAAATCAACAAAATACATAAAGGAGCTGCCCTCAGGCCAAGGTGGTGTATTTACACATTAAGGGAAACATTGAGGGAAAGTCAGAAACAATGCACTTTAAAAAGGAATTGCAATACTGGATCTCATTCCAATCCAGTAATTTTACATTTTTGGAAGGAAATCTATAATTCTCACTCTCCAGGAAAGAAATAAACTTTTAAAGTTAGTCTTCAAAGAATATTTCTGAAATAAATTATTAAAACTATAAGTCACTACGTGCTTTAGTTAGACTGTCCAAATCAGATTGGTTAGCCCTCTTATTCTGGAACCCATGACAGCTTTGTATTCACAATACAATAACAGATGTCAAACAGTTGTCCTTAACATTTCAAAGTCTATTTTTTTGACTGCTTCAGATTTTGTGGTAGTTCTGTACTTATTTTATTGCTTAAATGTATGTTGTTTGTGTTTTTGGGGGAACTTGAAAAAAAAAATACATAGTTTTCTAGGAATTCTGGTCAAAGGACAAACTCTTGAAATCACATCAGTCTCGTGTTTTTTTTTTTTTTCTTTTAATAACCCTCTCTTTGCTCTATTAATATCTTCCTTATAATTAATTCAAATTCTTATTTAAATCTGGCTTGTATGATTTCTAACAAAATAATGTTGACTGCAGTGGGGTGAGAGTCTGGTGGTCATTAATTTTATCTGTATCATTTCCTCGGCTTTAAAAGGGAAAAGAAAGGCAATAAATGAAAACCTCCTTAGAAATCAGCCGAGCCACAACCATACTCATCTTTATAATGGCACAATTTCTGATTCACGCCTCATTTTCATTAATGTTTCTGGCCATAAATTTTTAAGGATATGATAAAAAATTTCTGAAGCGGCATAAAACTAACATGAAGGGGGAGTTCATTAGCATGCGACCCTAATTAGAAATTCTATAGTAATGTCCCCTTTTTCTGCTTATGCATATCCAATAACTCTAGACCTAATATCCTGCAACTGGCATTTCATTTATTTTCAGCAGCTGTTTTATTTTTTTCTCCATTCTGTTCTTTAGCTTCTCTTTCTGTTTTTAGACAATTGAGTTTCTTTCTTTACTTAATAAGTCAATAGACAATTGTAACACAGAAACAGCATTGCTGTCACAAATTATCTAAGAGAGTTGCATGAGACTTCCTACACAATGCTTTATTAATGATACTGGATCATAAAGGGAAAAAAAGGAGAGGGGGATTGCTGACTTCAGCTCTTTTCTAATGTTGGGTGATAAAAATGCTACTTCAGGATTCAGAAGGTTAAGTTCTAATGTGTGTTTTGAATTGAATGTGCTGAAATAATTGCCTCATAAAGCAATGCATTGACCGGTCCGCTAATGGCTGCATAGTGCAAAACTCAGCAGAGAGTGCCAAGCTTACTGGAAAAAATGCTGTAGCACTGCTTTTACAATTTTTTTTTTCTAGAGTGAGTTAAGTTTCTATTTAGATTTTTTTTTTGTAGTTTTGCTATTATGTGAAGAGTGCCCATGTACCTGTTATCATATTATTTTTAATATTTTCTCCCTATTTAAGGGCTGCATAGACCAATGTTTATTTTGGTTGCGCTACATACATGATTTACAAGAAAGAACAATATGCACCGGTTTCACTTAGCATCTTTCATATCACATTAACTGCAACTGCCGTTCAGCTCCCATGCTGTTTGCTATTTAATGGCTAAGGTGCTGAATGTAAAACAAGAGCTCACGTCTCACAGAATATAAGCCTTATTTGTCATCCTGAACGCTAAACATTTAATGCCTCAAACAGCCCTTGCGTCACACAAAATGCCTTGTGCCAGGAATACCAGTTTGCCTGGCCATGAAAACCATGAAAGGTAACATCAATGACTCACCCTAACAGACGGACATTTGCAAGGATACTCAGAACTCTGATGAAGAAGCGCATTCATGCTAGCATTCGAAGTTCGAAATGTAAGCACAAACAGATGCTCCTAGTATAGTGTTGTTACGAAAAAGTGTTACCCTTTGCACCTCAACTACCCTGATAGCATCACTCAAATGCTGTCTTTTTATGACTAATGTCTAGTGCTCTGGTTATTAAGATAACATTAATAATAATACTTAATAATACTGTATGAAAAGTTTCCATTTTGTGCAAATGTAAAAGGAAACAATACTGCATGGACTTGGTTACTTCTGGTATGGTAGTTAGCACAGAGGATTAAGGCTTGGCTGTATTATTAAAATACTTATTGTGGTCCAGGGTTCAATTTCTTCATCCTCCATTTGCCTACTGTTTGACATTGAGCAAGTTGTTCTAACAGAAAGTACTCCTTGGTTGAGTCTGAGAAAGTCCATTGTGGATCAGTGTTCTACCTAGTTAAATAAATAAAAATAGGCCACTCATCTTTGGTGTTTACTTCTCAGAGGTCAATGCTACTATAAAGGATTTATGGCTGAATGTTGCTGATGACTGTAAAGACAGGACCATCATAAACTCCCCAGAGGACACAAACATGCTCCAAGATGGAATTTTGCAAACCCGTAGCTGGTGTCAAATCCATGGACGAAAACTGAGCGACAAGAAAGCGGTAGTGGTATCCTTTGGCAAGCATGACAGACCTTGTAACTACCACATTGACAACACACCCTTGAAAACTGATTGAGTAATAAGGGAGCTGAGAGCCTATGAAGCCAATGAGCCATCCTTCAACCACTGTGTGTCCACTATTGTAAGAAAGTCTTCTTTCACTGCATAGATTATTACAAACTATACGGAGTCCAGGGCCAGGGATATAATGATTCTGCTATATTCTGCACTCATCAGACTAATTTTTGATTGTAATGCCTCCTTCAGTATGCAACTGCCAAACATTTGGCAGAACTTTAACTCACACAGAGGTTTCTTACTAAGAAAATCAAGGACCTAAATCATAAAAACTATGCAGACCTTCTTACAGACTTGCCCTTGTTCATTGTGACCTATGGGCTACTGAGAGGTGATCTCTGCCTCACATACAGAGCCTGAACAGACCCTATTCTGTCAGACCTACTGCACAGTCCTATAAGTTTCTCTCTTTCTTTATTATCCATTGCAGTGGCTTTATGAAAGGCTGCTGGACACAGTTCTATGTCCTGTTTTAAGCATGAGCCATCTTTGAAAACTGTTATGTTATTCTCAGTTTAATAATGCTAGTTAACTCCTGCAGTATTAATTATGTAATGTTACTAAGTACTACTGAAGATGAATGCCATAGAGGAAAATTTTGTTTGCATTGTTTGTACTGGTGCCTAGACATTCCTGATGGCTTGGATTTATTTCTCATTTTGAACCTAGCTAAGGTTTACCCTATAAATCAGAAATTGCATTGATAATGCACCACCGTCTACTACCACCTAGGAACACAATTTGCAAGAGATGCAATTATATTAGGAACCTAGAGTCTATGCTCTCTCCATCACAAGCCAGTATATCCGTCACTGAGAAGGATGTCAACACAATCACTACACCTCAAACACCACCCACACATACACAACACATACCCAAACAAAGGATGCCTCCAAGGCAAAATCCTCCAAGGCAAAAATACACATGACCTCTACAGCCCTCCAGACCACATACCATGCATAGTTCACACACTTATGTCTCGCAAGCACTAAGGCTTAACCATAAACCCAACATATTAATAATAGGAGACTCCATTGTGAGACACACAGATGTGCCTCTCTCCACGATGCATAAGAAGAAAGTCATGGTTAGTTGTCTGTCAGGGGCCAGAATCTACCATATCACACACGCACTCAAGTCTCTCAATAACAGGTACTGTTATGACTTTGCCATAGTCCATGTTGATGTGAATGACTTGAGATGTACCTCCTTGGGCTACATGAGGAGAGACATGACTGAACTCATTGAATATGTGTTCCAGGCAAGTATGTCCCTAGCTTTAAGCAGCATTCAACTGTCACCCAGAGTGATGCTTCAGTACAAACAGAAAATGACTGACTTTAACAATTGGCTTAGTTTCTGATGTCATTCCAGGGGGAGCCAGTACCTGACAGCCTGAGAAGATACAAATACAGAAGATACAGTTTTGCTGTATCCAGGACTGTTTGTAAGCTTCTGAGCCCCGCAAGCCTTTCTGTTAATGAGGGAAGCCTTCTAGCTTGTCAGTGGGACTGGTAAGCACTAGGTAGCCTATCTATCACAAGAGGAGAGGAGAGGTTTCTGGCCCAGAAATTGCAGTCTTTTGGCCGTTTGGGCAGTTTTTCCATCTCTTTCAACTTTCTGGTCCAAAAGCCCGCATTTGCGCTTTTCCTGCCTTTCCTGTAACTAATCTAGTCCATATACAGATTTGCTGTATCCAGGACTGTATGTAAGCTTCTGAGCCCCCCAAGCCATTCTGTGTTGGAGGAAAGCCTTCTAGCTTATCAGTGGGAGTGGTAAGCACTAGGTAGCCTATCTACGACAAGAGGAGTTGTTTCTGGCCCAGAAATTGTAGTTTATTGGCCGTTTGGGCAGTTTTTCCATCTCCTTCAACTTTCTGGTTAAAAAGCTCATGTTTGCACTTGTTCCCTGCCTTTCCTGTAACTAGTCTAGTCCAGATACAGATTTGCTGTATCCAGGACTGTTTGTAAGTTTCTCAGCAGTGCCAGCCAAAGTCTGCTCTTCAATTTTTCCTTTAGATCTGCTAGTTCTCTCCTTTCCTGCACTTTTACTAGCTTATTAGTCTAGCACTTTACCAGACTTCATGTAGCAATTATTGTAGCACGCAAAAGTGCTACCAGCACTAAACATTCTACAAGGAAACAGCTCCAGTAGTTATTATTAATGCCTTGGACTTGGGCATCCTGAGGCAATGTCGCAACTGCCTATGTGCACCAACATCCCTCTCCTCTTACCTCCCAACACTCAGACTTGTGAGAGATGCACTTCTATATCCAAATTGGAAGCCACGCACTCTCCAGCCAAGACCGGAATAGCTGGTCAAGTGGAGAAGGTCAACACTTGCACCACATCGCATGGAACACACAGCCCTTTAGAACACACACCAGCACTGCCTTCACATAAAAACACAAGCCACACACCCGCCTTCGTGGAAGCTCTCAATAAAAATCTACCCAAACAGCAGAGACCTCCAAGGCAGAAATGCACTCGACCACCACAACACAACACTAATCACGAGACACATAATTCTCCTAAACATTGTGCCACTCAACCAAAGCCCCTAAGGCAAAACAGCATGCCCAACACAGTAGTCATAGGTGACTCGATATTGAGGCACACTGATGTCCCACGCACTAGGCTGAATAAGGAGAAAGTAACAGTCAGCTGCCTGTTAGGTGCCAGGATCCACCACATAACACATGCACTCAGGTCCCTCAACAACAGGTACAAATATGACTCTGTCATTGTACATGTGGGTGTGAATGACTTGAGATATACCTCCCTGGACTACATGAAAAGAAACATGGAAAAGCTCTTGAATAATGTAGCCCAGGCGGGTATGACCCTAGCCCTGAGCAGCATCCTACCATCAACCAGAATGATGCCACTGTACAAGCAAAAAATTATTTATTTCAACAATTGGCTAAGTTTCTGGTGTAATTTTAAGGGGATCTGGTATCTGTCTGTCTCGGGTGACATGATTGACAGACCTCAATGTTTTGCCAGAGATGGCCTGTATCTGTTACATCTGGGCTTCTGGATACTGGCCAAGGCTTGTGCCACACCTATAGCGCTTTTTTTACGTGGTGTTGCAAAGACCAAATTACCACTGTAACAGCTACAAACAAATGCAATCTGAGGGTCATGCTGCTCAATGATAGAAGTCTAAATTTCAAAATGCATTCACTTGAAGCACCGTCAAATGGAGAACATCGACATTTATGCTGTAACAGAGACCTGGTTCAAGCCAGCAGAAAGCACCCCTGCACTACCAGGCTATGACTCATTCCACACCTTTTGGTCCCAGAACTTGGATCGAAGCTCCAAAGGTGGTGTTGTTTCCATATTCATAAAGGATGTGCACACCTCCAGACTGGTAGCCCAACATAATGCATCAGAGATACTTCAGGTGCAGCTAACATTGGGTAAGACAGCGATTCAGGTCGTAGCCTGTTAGATGTGGTGCAAGTGTTGACCTTCTCCTCTTGACCAGCTATTTCAGTGTGTTTCTTCCTACTTTATTACTTTATTTTCCTTTTGCTACTTGTTCTTAAAAGTGTTCAATTGCATTTATTCTGCTGCATTTATTACTGCTTGTTAGTAGCCTGATTAAATTGTAACTGTTATTCTATAGCCTTTGGTTGAAGCACTTGGGCTTCAGGCCAGTTGTTTTTCATTAAGAAGGTTTGTGGTCTGCACTGTTGTGGCAGGACAGGTAGCTTACATTTTTATTTATTTTTTTTATTTATTTAACATTTGTTAACCGGGAAAGTCCAACTTGGAACAAAACCAATTTTCAGCAGAGGCCCGGGGAGAAAGGCTCCAGATGTATGTCTTTGTAACGTGGGAGGAAACCAGAACACCCAGAGGAAATTCACACAAATGCAGGGAGGACATGCAGACTCCACACAGAAGGCACCCCAGCCGAGAATCGAACCGAAGAACCTCTTGCTGTGAGGCGACAACGCTACCGCTGCACCACTGCGCCATCCATCCGTTACATCCTTCTAAGTTGGGAGTTCTGATTGAAGGCTTAGTGTATATTATTCTAAAAGTGTATTCAGTCTGGTTTAACCACTTGGGCTTTGGGCCAGTTATTTTACATTAAGAAGGTGTGCTCTGCACTCTTGTGGGAGGAGAGGGTAGATTCTGCCCTTCTGAGCTGGGAGTTTCTGGTTAAAGGCTTATTGTGCCTCTTTGTTTGAAATTTCTTTTCGAAACTGGTACACCTTGTTTGCTGTAGCATAGACTAAATTCAAACCTGCTGAATCTAGCTTTGTTTGTATAACGTGAGCACTAATCCAGACCACCTTTTTTTTGGAGAAGGTTCCCCTGCACCGTAGTGGCAGGAGTGTGCAGTTAGAACTTGTCTTATCGAAGACTGCTGGAACGGGGCTCAGTTTTTAGCTTTTTGTTGGTTAATTGGTTAATTTGTTTAAACCAGTTTGCTCATTTGCTACTGTTATAAGAAAAAAAAAATACACTTTATGCATCTCCGCTTAGCTAGGGTTAAACTATTCCCGGCGCCATAAAGTCTGCTCTTCAAATTTTACCTTAGAATGAGCCAATTTTTTAGTTTTAGCACTAAAATCTGCTTCTTTGAGCTCAGCACTTGTTCAGAACTCATTGTAAGCACTAAATAAGCTACAAATTACTACAACACTCAACTTTCCTCACTTGTCTAGAGGAAAATAATTTTTAGTACTTAATAAATAAGCACCTATCCAGGCATGTCTAAGGGTCAGCTCCCGGTGATTTCTTCTGTCTTCCTGATGATTCTGGGCATCCTGGGGCAATGGAGCAATTTCCTCATGTACACAGACAACCTTCTCCTCCAACCACCCAACACTACAACCTGTGAGAGATCCACTTATATAGCCAAACTGAAAGCAAAGCTCTCTTCACCAAAGACTGGACTAGACAGTCAAGAGAAGGTAAACACTTGCACCACACCACACTCATCACATAGTCCCTCAAAACCTACACCACCAAAACACACACATAGAAACACGAAATACATAGGTTCATAGGTTCATAGGTAGGTACTAGGCTATCGGCCCTGGGGCCTATACAAGCCCAGCCACCCAAGAAAATTATGTTCCTGTGCCACTGTTGAGCAGAGCCACGGAAGTGATCCCCGGGGTGAATTTCCTATTTCCCATCCAATCATCAAGATTTTTCTTGAAGAGTGCTAACAAGGAGCTTTGTTTGATATAGATAGGTAGTTTATTCCAGAGTATGGGAAGTCTCTGGGACAGGAATCTATCCCTCCAGCATGTTCTGTTTATTGTGGTGACAAGGTTTAGGTCCCTAGAGCGTGTAGCTCGGAGGGATTGTGATTTCTTTAAGTGGAGCATGTTCAACAGCTCTGGGTTTGACATAGCTTTGTATGTTAGGTAGAGATCACCTCTGAGTAGGTGATATGCGACGGAGTAAAGCTGGAGTTTTTTGAGACGATCTGCGTAGGGCATCTGCTTGAGGCCGGTAATCCTCTTTGTGAGGTATTTCTGTGGCCTTTCCAGTTGTTGTGGATGTCTTGTGAGGTACATACCAAAAGGGGCGTTGTACTCTATAATGGGTCTAATGAGTGATGAGTAGAGGGGAACAATGACCTCTTTTTTTCTGGATGAGAAACCTTTTGTGATGAGGTGTGCCACGTAAAAGGATTTCCTGACTACTGTGGCAATGTGATTATCAAAGGAGAGACTACTGTCCACCTGTGTCCCAAGGTCTCTTATCACACTTTCGGTGTTAAGTATACTACCACCTATGTTCTAGTTCATGGGTACAGAGTTTTTGCCAAAGGGGATGACAATGCACTTTTCAGCATTGAGCTTGAGGCAATGGCTTTGACACCAGGCATCTGTCTCAGTGAGGCCCTTTTGTAGAATGTCCACATTGTTAGGAGTTTCGATTATGGCTCCTAGTTTGCAGTCATCTGTGGACTTCATTAGCCAAAGACGTTCTGTGTTAGCCTGTACTTCAGTGAAGTAGATACCAAACAGGAGAGGACCCAGGACTGAACCCTGTGGTACTCCACTTGTCACTGGTCTGAAGTCAGATTTGGAGTCTGCTACTTTTACAGTGTGGGTTCAGTCAGTGAGCCAGTTGGCAACCCATCTTGTGACATAAGGATTTATACCTAGTTTAGTGAGTGTATCTATAATTCCAGAGTGGGGAATGGTGTCGAAAGCTTTGGAAAGATCTAGATAGGCTGTGTGAACCACCTTACCCTTGTCTACGGCTTTGGTGACTGCTTCAAAGAAGTCTATCAGGTTTAGGAGATATGATCTGCCTTTTACAAACCCGAATTGGGTGGGATCCAGAGTTTGGAGATTACCAATGTCTTTGTTTATAAGTTCCATGATGATACGTTCCATGGCCTTGCAGACAAGGCTCATCAGGCTAATGGGGCAGTAGTTCCCGGGGTCTGTGGTGGCTCCCCCCTTGTGGAGTGGGATAACCATTGCTGTGCACCATTCAGCAGGCACAAAGCCTGAGGTGAGGCTATGATTGAACATGGTACTTAGGTGGGGTGCCAGTTCATTCTGTAGTTCGTGTAGAACGCAGCCTGGGATGTTGTCTGGTCCCATGGATGCTGTGTTCTTGGCTTTGGAGAGTGTGGTTTTTACCTGTGCGGCCGTGATTACAGGAACTTTGCATTCTTCCAGTATAGAGATGGGCTCTTTAGGGGGTGAGAAGGGGGTAACATTAGCACTGAACCTATCTGCCAGGATGTTGGCAATATCAGTTGGGTCTGTATATTTAGTGCCATTGTGCTGTAACTCAGAGCAGATCTGAGTGTTGCCATTGAGATTCTTGACATAGCTCTAGAATGCTTTGTGGTTGTCTTTAGAATCAGTGGCGATTTTGTTTTCGTAACTTGCTTTGAATGATTTTATCAGGGATCGCAGCTTCTTACTGAGGCTGACCAGGGAGCTCCTCCACTCGTGGGATTTTACTCTCTTTTGCAAGAATTTCTTCCTTCTGTTGTACAGTTTGTTCATGGCAGGGGACCACCAGATTGGCTTCCTTTTTTTGGAGGATAGCGTCTTGTTTCTGTTTGGGATAGCACGATCCATGCACTCATGTAAGTGCTTATAAAGTACAATTTTGTAGGATTCAGTAGTTGTAACTGTATTGTCCTTCTGCATGGGTGTCATGAAGTTCACCACTTCTGTCTTAAGAAGCATGAAGTTGGCTTTGGAGAAATTTTTTACCATGGTTTCCTTAATGGGGGGTGGAGGCAGGATGTGGATATCTAGGGTAATTAGCTTATGGTCGGATCGGACCAATGAGGTGTTGACTTCAGGTGTGGAACACCGGTCACTCATATTGGTAATGACTAGATCTAGGATATTGTTGCCCCTGGTGGGGGTGTGGATAAGGTGATCCAGGGCATTGGAGTTTATGAATTCCAGAAAGCGTTGAGTGAAGGAGTTGGTACATGAGTAGTTTTCCCAGTTAATGGTGGGGTAGTTGAAATCGCCCATTATTATGGTGTTTGGTTGAACCCTAATATTTTCCAGTACATCAAGAAAAGAGGGGTGGGAATCCTGGGGCATGGTGGGTGATCTGTAGCAAGCTACAATTTGGATTGCAGTTTTGCCCAGAGTTAGTTGCACTTGGATAACCTCGGCAGCATTATGCTGAGCAACTAGCCTGGAGGTGTGGATATAATTAATGAATATGGACACACCTCCGCATTTGGTGTTCCGGTCCAGGTTACATGGCCAAAAAGTGTGGTATGAGTTATAGCCTGGTAGTGTAGGGTGCTCTCTGGAGCCTTGAACTAAGTCTCAGTCACTGCACAGATATCGATGTTCTCCATTTTAAGGAGTGCCTCGAGTGAGTGCATTTTGAGATTTAGACTTCTAGCATTGAGTAGCATCACCCTCAGTTTTTGCTTGCCTGTTCCTGTTACGGTGGTGAATTTGTCATTTGAACCTTGCCTAAAAAAGGCACTGTAAGGGCGGCAAGAACCTTAGCCAGTATCTGGAATCCCAGGGGTGACAGGTGCAGGCCATCTCTGGCAAAGCATCGTGGTCTGTCGACCATGTTATCCCACGCAGACAGATACTGGATCCCTTTAGAATGGCACCAGAAGCTTAGCCAATTGTTGAAGTCAATCATTTTGTCCTTGTACTGCAGCATCATTCTGGGTGATGGCAGAATGCTACTCAGGGCTAGGCTCATATCTGCCTGGGCTGCAAGATCGGAGAGCTCTTCCATGTCTGTTTTCATGTAGTCCAGGGAGGTACGTCTCAGGTCGTTCACACCAACATGGACAATGACAGAGTCATATTTGTACTTGTTGTGGAGTGACCTGAGTGTGTGGGTTATGTGGCGGATCCTGGTACCTGACAGGCAGCTGACAGTAACCTTCTCCTTGTTTAGCCTGGTGAGTGGGACATCAGTGTGCCTGACTATTGAGTCGCCTTTGACTAGTGTGCTGGGTACGTTGTTTTGCCTTATTGGCTGTGGTTGAGTGGCACACTGAGTCTGTGGACTATGTGTCATTTGGGTTGTGTTGGGGGGTGAAGGTTGCTTGCATTTCTGCTTTGGAGGTCTCTGTTGCTTGTGCAGATTATTATTGAGAGCTTCCGCTAATGTTTTTGTGTTTCTATGTGTGGATTTTGGTGGTGTAGATTTAGTGAGACTATGTGATGAGTGTGGTGTGGTGCAAGTGTTTACCTTCTCCTCTTGACTGTCAAGTTCTTGATTGGAGAGAGCTTTATCTCCAGTTTGTCTAGATAAGTGCATCTCTCACAGGTTGTAGTGTTGGGTGGTAGGAGGAGAGGGTTGTCTGTGTACATGAGGCAATTTCTACATCGCAAAAACAAGGACCAGCAAACAAGGCACTTAATTACAAGGTAGAATACTTTAATAAAAGTATATAGGTTCTTATGACAGACCGGTTTTGGCTGATTTAATACAGAGCCTTCATCAGTGTAAAAGATTCATACAAAAAAGAACCATTTTATAAATAGTTGGATAGAACATGTGATTAATTACAAATGCTCATTTAGACCAGGCTTAAAGAGACCACCAAGCTTAATAATCCATTTTTTCTCCATGGAATTCAGTAAATCATGCCAACCTAATTTATTATTTCTGGGTCTATTTATTTTATCTATAATGGTGAAACTAAAACATGCATTAGTGTGTATTAATGAATGTTTATAAAGAGCATTGTTTTCTCTCTTATTTTTCATATCACTGAGATGTTCAGATATTCTGAATTTTAAGGGTCTTGAAGTTTGACCAACATAAAATGCAGGACAATTGCACTTGGCCAAATATATTTCCCAGTCCGAGGAACAGTTAGCAAAAAATTTTATGTCATACACTACAGAGGTGTTCTGACTACTGAAATGTTTTGTTTTAAGTAACTTGGCACAATGTGTGCAATGTCCACAAGGAAAACAGCCCAGTAAAGGTTCACCTGATAATGTGGTTTGTGTAGTATTGGTACTTCTGGCTTCAAAATGTTTGAAATGATTGAAAAAAGCAGATAAATTTCTGCCTTTACGAAAAGAAAATAGGCATCTGTCACCAATTATATCACTGAGTTTCGAGTCACATGTTAATAAATTCCAGTTTTGCTGGACAGTATTGATTAATATGTTGGTATTGCGTCCATAAGTGGTTATGAGTCTGGGTGGTTTGGAATTTGATTGAGTCCTATTTTTATAAATAAGAAGATCATCCCTTTCCATATTGTCCACTGTATGTTTGGTGTGTAATAATTGACCCAATTTATGACCCCTGTTATGAAATCTGAGAACTAAATTGTCCCTAAATCGTGTATAGGTGTGTTTGTCAGAACAAATGCGCTTAACACGCATAAACTGAGATTTGGGAATGTTTTTGCAAATGTGGGGAGGGTGAAAGCTGGAGGCATGGACATATTCTTCCCTTATAAGGCACATTATTGAGTACAATACCCCATTTGGCATGTACATCACAAAGCACATGCAGCAGCTGGTGAGACCACAGAGGTTCCTCACCAGGAGAATCCAGGGCCTCAAAAATCTGCCATACACAGATAGGCTAAAAGCCTTATCCCTCTACTCAGTATCATACAGACTCCTCAGAGGTGACCTCTATCTGGCAATCTCGGACCCCACCTTGATGGGACTGCTACATATCCACAAAGTCAAGCTCCACTCGAGTAACCTACAAACATGGCCTCAACCAGTTTGTGACATCAACAGGACTTGTTGGCTGGACAGATTTGTGTCCCAGAGACTCCCCCATCTGTGGAATAGACTACCTCTCCATGTCAAGCAGAGTACCTCTTTACCCCTTTTTAAGCACAACCTGGGTAATTGGATGAGAAATAGAAAATACATCCCTGGGATTCCACCCATGTCCCTGCTGGACAGGGGCATCGGATGCTGATTTGTCTAAACATGGGTTAAACTCTTGGCTAGGCTAAGAAGGGCCTCAGGGCAAATAACCTAGTAACTTCCTATGATCCTATGATCCCATGGATATTTAACAACCTGAACACAAAACATGATTGAGTTATATAGAGAAATAGAAATATTTTGGAATACTTCACCATTGAGTTTAACCCACACTGGGTAGGTAAAGGTCCCATTGGCTCAGGGCACCACACAAGCTTATGCTCAGGCTATATTGGAAGAACTTGCAGAAGTCCGATATATTTAACATGGAACTTGGCAAGTGCAGGTGGTACACCATCTGGCAAGTACAACTTATATCATCTGGCAAGTACAACTTATATCATCTGGCAAGTACAACTTATATCATCTGGCAAGTACAACTTCTACCATTGCTCTTCTAAGAACAGATTATTACAAGGGATACAAAAAAATGCACCCATGCACATATTGATGTACCTTGACTTTGGTCATTATTTCCAGTTTGTCAGATCTTATGGTCCATTAGAAAATACTTGGGCTTGCCAAACAGAACCACAACAGAGTTAGCTAGATGTGGGTTCAAAAAGATTACAGAATGAGTAAATCTGCACTTCTACTCCTCCCCAGAGATGTAACCGAGACTTTGCTTATGTGATTATTTCACTGCTATAAACAAACTGAACTTGTCATTTAAGGGGACCTAATAATAGTGCATACATGCTGAGAATCAGTAATGTCAGATACTATTCCCGGTGATCCTTTTAGTGAGGCCTGCTTCACATGGTGTCTGCTAGACTGAATCCTCACCATCAAACTCCTTTTCCTATTCGTATATGGAGTCATGGAGCTGCATCATCTGCCACAATTTCTCTCTTTTCAGAGCCACTATCCTGCCTTTTTAGGCAGTCATGCCTACCTGCCTCAGATCTGCTGTCATACAATCATTTCATCTCTTAGCTGGATGCCCTGATCACCTTTTGTTGCCTTCCTTTCACTCCCAAATCTGGTTTAGAAAATTACTTCCTGCTCTCCTTCACAAGTGAATGAACTACCATGACCTGTTTTCCTCACTTCTTTGCCCGTCCCACAGTATACATCCTACTAACCATCTTAAGTACTTCATTTCCATCATCTCAAGCTTCATTGACTGCTCTGTCCTCACTGCCCAGATTTCTGTGGCATACAGAAGCAATAACTACACTACTGCTTTGTACACCTTATTTTTTGACAATCTTCTGTCACACACTAACCCCAACACTGTTCCACGCAGTTGAGGTACCTCTGCTACTAACTTTGACCTCCTTATTTAGACCTTCTTTCTCCTGAACCACACCTTCTAAATGCTTGAAATTAACCTTTCCCACCATTTTCCCTTATATAGTCATTTTAACCTTATTTCCTCCATTTGTTACCATTCTCACTTTATTATCTGTACTCACTTTCATTGTATTGCACCTTCAGTTTTGTATTCTAGTCTCTTATCCTTTACTGGAGTTCATTTTCAAAGTCTGTTTGTAGTGCCAATCTGTATACAGTGTTGAACGGTTCCCTCCAACCTGATTGCTAACATAGTCCATTATTACTATCAACAGTTTTGGGCTAAGAGCTGAGCTCTGATGCACATTTTCCCAGTGGGAACCCCACTATAAGTTTGAACACTGAACATACTTGTATCATTGGAACCTTGAACATAGTCTGTACTAATTCTATCAATGATTCTAGGTCTTTGAATCATCAGTTGACTAACCAAATCATTGTACTTGGGACCTTGTCATATGCTTTCTCCAAGTCTGTCAGTGACCAGCTGGGCTTTGTCCAAATCTCCAGCTTCTTCTTTGCTATCTATCTCCCTGCAGCTGGACAGTTTTACGAGATCCCGAGCATTTGTAGTTCTCACACATCTCAGCCAAGTAAGCCTCAACAAATATAACACTGAACCTGTAACTATGTATTTTATTGAAAGACACCTTATCATGGTACAGAGTAGCAGAAAATAGTTCAGACATCTAGTACTATGCTGAATTTCTCACAACAGTACTGCCTCTGTGCAGTAACTTCCCTCTCTCCAAGTATTGACAACAGGGAAAAATTGCAACCCGTATATATATAACAGCAAATTTAAGATGTTCCATACAGCTTAACACAAGCCTTACAAAGCATTTTCTTGTCTTTGACTGATATTGTGATTTGTACTATGGCACACATAAAAGACTGATACCCATCACATGATTATTACAGGAAGAACACACATTATTAAAAGAAAGAAAGAAAGAAAAAAAAAAAAAAAAAACATTGCATAGATCTTCTGGAACCGACCCTCCAAAGTGATGCCAGGGATTTTAATCTCATTAAGTCAGACGTCATCAACATCCATTATCATTTTGTAACACACAGTACTTAATCTGTTCAGGGCAAAAGTAATCTGATTCGCTAAGGACATTATTCATTCTTATAGTCGGTGTAAATTTCACACTGCTTTACGGAGTTCTTACTTTAGAGCAGTTGTTTCACAAAATTCAAAGAATGATCATAGAGAAAATGTAGTTTAATCTTTTGATTCAGGGCCAACTCTATCATTACATGGATGCAGAAAGGATTAGAAACAAGTTACTATATCCTTATAAAATACATTGAAGAAGGTGAACACAGGGCTTGAAATTCTGGCACTAGTTAATGTAATAGCTAACAAAATGCAATCTTCTACATCAGAGACTTAAGGTCCATTGACTTTGCAGTCTTAGAGAAGATTCTGATGAAAGTCTGTAGGACAACATTTACATCTCATACCAGAATCATTCATTTGACATTTAAGATGCACCCCCTCTCAAATTTTGACATAGGAAAATAAACAAAATCTGACGGCAAACGTGCTGATAAAGTTAAACAGTGTAGTCTTTGTAAAGAAGCTAAGAACTTCTGACTTAGCATCAGTACCAAATATCTAAATTACACTTGAAAACTGTCTCGATCCTCTTCTAAACTGGCATCAACCAGGGAAGAACTTCTACTAAGAAAAATACAAGTTTCTATTATTAAGGTTTAGTGTATCTTATAAAATATTTACACTATCTTCCAAATAATCTTTCCAGGTGGAAGTAAAATGACAATAATCACCCTATTAAGTGCAGAGTATGAGGGATCGGGTGCCAATTCTTGCCTCCCTCTTGACATATTCTGACTGGATGGAAACAAATGAGAGCTCTTTTCAATAACTGAAGCAAAAGGAGAACCGTGGTTGAAGTTATCGATTCAGAAATGAAAAAAAATCTAATGACATGCTTCATTCTTGCCATTTTAGAACACCTCAAATTAGAGGAAATTGGAGGGAGGCATTCAGTATGTGTCAAATCTATGGCCTTCATATTTTATTTTACTTTTTTTTATATATTTTGCTTTCCGCTGTCATAAAGTAATGATCACATTGTGACCTGTTTCAGGCCTAGCCTGCTTTGCATTCAAAATGTTAGTAACAAAAATGTAGTGAAGACGCTGAACAGAGGAACACAACAATAATGCAAATGGGTCACAGAAAAAAAACAGAGCATTATGGGAAAATTTTACATCATGGTGAGGTGTAAATTTTACAAGTGGAATAGCGAATCAGAAAAGTAGCAAGAAAAGAGAAAGAAGCTAGATTAGCCTTGGACATTGTATGTTGCAAAACAGCTGTTATAGGGCAAAGTGAGAGATAAGGAATGATAAAAACACAGAGTCCAGGGAAGAAGACAGACTGAGAAAGGTAAATGTTGTAAGATAATGCAAAAGAAGAAGAACTAGGTACATATTTACAAGCAGTGTCTATTAAGAGATATGTTCTGCATTCTGATATTTGCATTTGCATTTGTCCAGCAATGTACTTGGGATGTTTCAAGAGATACACACAGCTTCTTTATGGAGACCCCAAGAACAAATACTACAAATTGAGAGATTTTAGAAATGAGTTGTCAGTCCTGATTTATCCACACAGATTTACTGAATGTGACCACCAAAACATTATAGTCCCTTCAGAGATATTCTATTACCAATCTCAGGCTAACTGTGATCACCTTTTCCTGGACGGTCATGGCCAGCATGAACAATTTGTAAGAGCCCTTACTACTTTGGGTACCTTTCAACAATGGTCATGTCCTATTTTCTTCTACTGTTTGGAGAACTCACAGACTTACAGATGTCTGATAGGATTTGATTGCTAAAGACATGAAAACATCATCCTCTTGCATTATGTGAAGTTCTCTTTGTGTGTGAAAGCACATCAATGCACTAATGAAGATATCAGTTGAGTTCTCCTGTCAAGTTCCAAGATATTTCCATCAGTGCTTAACCAAAGAGAGGTTTTCTGAAGAGCCTTTGCATAATTCCCTGTCCGCCTGTCTGTCTGTCTAGCTATCTCTCACTTGGTCTATCTCTTTCTTTGATCCATCTGACCTCAGTGGCAGATTGTCTTTAGTATGTTATTGCCATTTTCTCTGAAAAGCTGATTCTATGACGGCAATTAACATATGAATCTCATGCTCAGTGCCCTTCTCTTGTACCTATATTAAAAGGCTTTTTTTAATGTTGTACATAACTATTTCTTGTTAGTTGCATGTGCTATTTCCTTAATTTTACTGTGTTATAATTTCCTTGTCTTAGAACATTAATCCACTAAGCCTGCATTGTAAATGAGCTATGCAACATGACAACTCAATTAAAAATAAAAGAAGAAACATAAATTAAATGAAAAAAGTATGCATTCAGGGTATATTTAGAACTCAGCACTGACATACCTATGATATACAACAATGACTTATGTAGTAACAGCTCAATGTCTGTGAGCCATGAGTCATCATTGGTGGACGGGACTAGGTTCACTCTCTGTTTAAGGGAGTTCTAGATCTTCAGGCTACCAGATCCGTCAGCAGGCATGCGTTGAGAAGAAGAGGGAGCCAGCTGGCCTTTAACTGTACAGTTGGGAGGTCGTAGGTCACAGTGATGGCTTATCAGCTGTACGGTGGCTGTTTAGTCATCCATACCATACAGTGCCAGTATTACTATTGCAATTTATTTATTTTATTTTATATATTTAAAGTTTGGGAAAAAAAAAAAAAACAAACAGAATTTATTGCAAGTTGAGTAGGTTGGCCACGGGGGGGCATTTTCAAATGATAGTTTTACAAGAAAAATAATAATAATAAATAAATGCATGAAAAAAAGAAGAAAAAGACACATACAGTTATAGCATATGAGCAACTAATGGGATCACAGGGGTGTTTTCTACAGTTAAGCTGTGACATTACACATTCACAAGGGTGGGTGCTCTCATTTTATATAAAAAAATAAGTATATATATATATATATATACATATATATATATATATATATATATATATATATACATATATATATATATATATATATATATATATATATATATATATATATATATCTATCTATATATACATATATATATATATATATATATATATATATATATATATATATATATATATATATATATATATAGCTTGCTCTTGCTCTATATAGATGGTAAGTAAACACTTGCCCAAGCCTAAACAAAATACACACTGAAGTAAAATACACCTAGGTGGGAGTGAATACACACTGAAGTAAGTAAAACACACCTAGGTGGGGTCAACTCCCCAACTATATATACCAGCTCTGGCACCACAATATACTGGAAAAAAAGGTATGTTGGGCAAGTGTTTATTTACCCTGGGAAAAATTCACTGTTCAGGTATTTAAGTTTTCACAGTTTACATCTCGTGAAAATGAATTTCAATTACACGAGGTTTGACCTCTCAAAGTAGATCCATATATATCTACTTCGGATGATCAAAGTTTTAAAACTTAAAAAATAACCTTTTATTACATTTTTGCAGGGGGGCAAGCACCTTAGCACCCCCTACACTCCCTGGAACTTAAATATACCAAGATGCACTACAGGGAGGAAAATGCAAAATTAAAAGTTCTGTGCTGTATGGCAATTGTCATTCAGACTGTTCGATGTTTCAAAACTTCTATCATCTTCAACGATGCGATGTTTGAAGTTTTGCAACTTTGGTCATCTGAAGTAGACCTATGTATATATATATTGGCAGTAGTAATTATTACGTATCATATTATATATTCACCAGTATAACAATGTCCACTGTATTTAGTTTGGAAAGATACATTATATTTATCTATATATAGCTTCATACTACCGACATCAACACAGCACTGTCTATAGCATTTTACTTGGTAACGTGAAGTGTATCTAACTGTATATAGCCATACAATGTTGCCAAGTGGGATTAATCTTATGTGCTTTACATCCTTTAATTATTATTATTTTTATTTTTAATTTTATAATAACATTAACAGCTTGCTCTGGCATTGCTTTATAAATGCAGTTAGATGTTGCGACTACTATAGAAAATTTGGGCATCATTTATTATTATTATTTTATTATTAAATTTTTGCAGTAATACTAATTGCACAGTTTTGTTCTAGCATTGCTCTATAAATGCAGTTAGATGTTAGACTGCTATAGAGAATTTGAGTATTGTGATTGGAATAACCTCAATGTTAGCAGTACTAGATGTACAACCGATAGAGCATGATGCATTTGTCGTTACACAATTTCTCTAATTTTTCTATCACTGGTCAGTTACGCTACCATTTGAGACCATAGTACACAGCTCCTGTGGATGTTAATTATAATGTGGGCTTCTGGGCACATTATATATATAAAATTTGAGTATTGTGAGTGGAATAACCTCAATGTCAGTAGCACTAGATGTACAACCGACAGAGCCTGATGCATTCGTCGTTATGTAATTTTTCTAATCATCGGTCAGCTACGCTACCATTTGAGACCATAACACACAGCTCCTGTGGCTGTTAATGATAATGTGGGCTTTTAGGCACATTATGTATATATATCTATTGTACCATCTTATGTCATATTGCTTGTATACTTATACGTGAATTTACATGACAAAAGAGAGTGATGTTGGTTGGTATGATTTGTTTGTTATACCAATGTTATATATTGTTTATTTTAACATGATCCCAAAATGTTGCATATTTTTATATATTATGTTTACAATAGTTGATTTCAGTAATGCGTTTTGTAATTCATTCTGCTAACAGGAAGTGACGTTGTTTACTAGCATCGAGAGATGTGAGCTTGTCCTCTATATATTCAGTTAAATATAATTCAAATACAACGTCTGAGGAAGCTATTTTAATAGTGAAAGCGCTTACGTTTTTAGTTCTTGTTTTAATAAATCTGGTTTATAACAACGAACTTGTCTTTTGGATTGTCGTTTGGGATCCTACAAACACTGCTCGTATATGTGCTTTATTTGACCTTCTGTATTTGATTTTTTCCACTTGTATTGATTCGTCCGCAGCCTTGGGATTGTTTTTTCAACTTTTTTACTTCTACGTTCTGGCTGGGTTTGGATTTTGGTTATCTAACTTTCTGCTGCGGCGATGGATACTGCTGTGAAGGAACACACACATGCTAGTAGGAACTGTGGATATGCTACGGAACCGAAAGGTATGCAGCATGCACCAGCTGACAATGTGATTGCTAACGGGGAGGCGAATGGCCTGCAACGCGAAAACAATAGAGGTAATATGGACACAGTTTTATCGTTTTTTGAAACCAATAACAATCCATTACTCATGATGGAAGATTTCGTACCTACGGTCGAAGAACTGGCTGTTGATAACACTGTCATGATTAAACAACTAAAACGAGCGATAGAGAATGATTTATTTAAATATAAACGGTTACTGTTACAGAGGCAGCATCTAGAGGCGAGTTTGTTTTTTAATGTGGTCCCACGTGGACTACGGATACTAAATATGCCTACTTACGGGAGTCTGTACCCGGAATTACTCGCCAAATGGCAAGTAATCAACCTACAGGCCAGTAAAGCACACATGAAACTCATTATAGAGTTTTTTAAACCTATAGAGGATGATTTAGTGGCCAATGTCAAGCTACAAGAAAGACAACTAGCTGACCTGACTGGTGCAGATTTAGCTAGTGCATATATGCATGAAACAATGGACAAGGTCTCTAAGTTTGGGGACACATTACTGAAACAGAAGAAAAACAAACTGCATAGGGATAAACAAGATTTTCAATTAAATAATGTATTCCTATGGCCTAAAGCAGGTAATACAGACCCACAAAGTCGTACTAAATCTACACATCAAGCCTATGGGCAGGGCACAGGTGTTCATAAGGCAAAAGATGTAGGTCTGACCAATACTATTGGTAACAACGTAGCATCCAAATCCATGGACATGTCAGAAACAGTTAGTACAAGGGTTGACTTTGTCAGCACTGATACCAACAATCAGGAGAACAATGGCAAAACTACTTCTGATACAAGAGGATCTCCACCGGGAACTGACACTCCACGGTCAGTTACATCTGTCTATTTCACCCCTGCACAAACTCTAAACACGGCTAACAGCTTGACTGCTAGTAATGGTGATACCACCGTTCGCAGGAAAATACAACTGGACAAATTACGCCCAGTGGATAAACGGGATTTTCCAGACGTCCCCTTTCCAATACGAACAGGTCGAAAGAGGTCAATCGAATACATGTCAGGGAATGAAGGCAATATGAGGAACGATCAAATGGGCAAGTACAACCAACCCCGGAAGAGATGGACCAACGATCGTTAGTATGGAACATTTCACAATATCGATTGGATGCAAATGAAGCATCAGTGCTTAGAAAGGGTTTGACGTTCATTCCAAGTGTGAAAACGGACATCAGTGATATTTTAGTAGCCGTGAGACTTTTTATCAGAGATATTGGTCTGAAATTACAATTTAACAGTAATGCACTCAGAAATGAACAACCATTTAGACGCAAAAGCCTTTACAATCCTCCATTAAATTCTAGCTTGGACACTTTCCTTAATGGTGTTGAGAACCATATGTATCAGGGTCTGAGATATGACAATCAACTTCTTGATGAAAATCTATTACCATCAGAGAAGAGAGCCTTAAACACTTTGAGGAACAATGAAGGTATAATTATCAAGCCTGCGGACAAGGGGGGCCGCATTGTAGTAATGGATAGATCCTACTATGTACAGACGATGTTGGATATGTTCAATACCTCATCGTATGAGAAGATAGACCAACACTTTGTACAAGCATGTGTATATCGAGTCTCATGTACCTTGGAAGACAGTCATAAATTAGGAGTTCTTACCAAGGATCTATTGGATTACTTCCGAGTGGACTCACCATCTATACCCAGCATCAGTGGCCTTCCAAAAATTCACAAGGATCAATATAAACCTCCATTAAGGCCCATTGTGGCCGGATCGGGATGGCTCACAGAGCCTATATCTATATATCTCGACTACAGGTTAAAGGAAGTGTTATCCAAGTTTCCATATGTACTTAGGAATACAGGCCAATTTTTGAGTGATTTATTTGGAGTGATCAACCTAATAGATAACCGATCAGAGTTGCTCTTGTCGACCTTTGATGTGGTATCATTGTTTACATGTATCCCCAATCAAGAGGGATTAAACATGGTCAAATCTGTATTACTTGACCACTTTCCAATACTAGAATGTGATTTCATTTGTCTATTACTGGAAACAGTACTTGAAAACAATCTATTCTTTTTCAGTGATGGCATTTATAGGCAATGCACCGGAGTCGCGATGGGAACCAGCTGCGCGAACTCTTATGCCAATCTAGTGATGGTAGCTTGGGAAACCAAAGTAATGATGACTCATGACAACATTGTCTTTTACAGGAGATTTGTTGATGACCTGTTCATCCTTTGGAGGGGCACGACGGATTCCCTTATACAGTTTCACAATCATCTCAACAGTCTCCCAGGCTTTCTTAAATTTACAATGGAGTCATCCACATAATCTATTAATTACTTGGACACTACCATCACTAAGCAAGGCGATAATTTTTCTTCCTGTGTTTACAGGAAAATGTGCTATGTACCAACATACTTAGCCAGCGACAGCATGCATGACAAGAAAATCTTTAACAACATAATTAAAGGGCAAGCACTTCGCCTTTCTCGTCTTTGCTCACTTGAATCTGACTTTACATTACAACTTTGTCAGCTCAAAGACAATTTCATCGCCAGGGGATATGATCATAGAGAGGTTGAGACCCAGTGCTACACAGCCCACAAATTGAGGAATACTCGAGGGAGACCTTACTTTGGAGAAGAACAGCCAACTGTCCGCAAGAAACTTGAACCCAATAAACAGTTATCCATAGTTATGCCATTGGGCACCAACATACCCTTTGTACAACAAGTCATCGGAGACAACTGGAACTCACTTATGGCAGACCAAGAAATAAAACAGATTACAAGGAAACAAAAAGGCAGAGAAAGCACGAGTGCAGACACAAAATAGCGTATAAACAAATTTAATCTCCGCTTTCGTAAAAAATAAACTTCATCAGAATAAAACGGATTGTTGGCAACTGTCCTAGCTACATTTTTAAGAACAGTAACAATCTGAAGCAATTGTTATGCTACCCGAGGCTATCTAGTATTGGGCCGAATGTCACTCCGCCATGGCAACTGGGCACAAGAAAGTGTGGATCTTGCGCCCAGTGTATATATATTGATAGTTCCAGGTTTTTCAGGTGTCCCAATGATGGCAAACTTTGGGAATTATACCACAGTTCCAATTGTCAAACCAGGAACGTGGTATATGTGGCGTACTGCCGGATTTGTTTCTCGTTCTACGTTGGGAAAACCAACAGAACAATCAGGGAAAGAATCCGTGATCATCTGTACGCGTATGCAAGGAGGGAGATGTACAGTGCCATCTCCAAACATATGCTTACATTTGGAGATGACCACACATTTCTTTTCCAGGTTTTACAAGTCGTACATCCCACAGTTAGGGCAGGGGATATTGTCAACATCACGGAGGGGTTAGAACTCAAGTGGATCTTCAGGCTGGGTGCACATAGGTGCCTTGGCCTGAATGAGACACTGTCCTTGAAACCCGTACTTAAATCTAGGCCCCTATAGCCATTATATCTACTTACCTTGGAACAGTCAGTCACGCTACTTCCTAGCATTTCATTTACTTTTACAGTGCCGTATATATCTCTAAGTATATTACGACCAGAATTATTTTATATAAAGTGTTGTAACTTTTGGTTAAGCCTAATGCCTTGGATCATCAACACTATCAATGAGTTATTTATAGATATGCCAATAAGTTTTAGTTAGATAACTATAAGGACATGTATTAATATATGCATGCAATTAGATGTAAGACAGATTGGCAGTAGTAATTATTACGTATCATATTATATATTCACCAGTATAATAATGTCCACTGTATTTAGTTTGGAAAGATACATTATATTTATCTATATATAGCTTTATACTACCGACATCAACACAGCACTGTCTATAGCATTTTACTTGGTAACGTGAAGTGTATCTAACTGTATATAGCCATACAATGTTGCCAAGTGGGATTAATCTTATGTGCTTTACATCCTTTAATTATTATTATTTTTATTTTTAATTTTCGCAATAACATTAACAGCTTGCTCTGGCATTGCTTTATAAATGCAGTTAGATGTTGCGACTACTATAGAAAATTTGGGCATCATTTATTATTATTATTTTATTATTAAATTTTTGCAGTAATACTAATTGCACAGTTTTGTTCTAGCATTGCTCTATAAATGCAGTTAGATGTTGCGACTGCTATAGAGAATTTGAGTATTGTGATTGGAATAACCTCAATGTTAGCAGTACTAGATGTACAACCGATAGAGCATGATGCATTTGTCGTTACACAATTTCTCTAATTTTTCTATCACTGGTCAGTTACGCTACCATTTGAGACCATAGTACACAGCTCCTGTGGATGTTAATTATAATGTGGGCTTCTGGGCACATTATATATATAAAATTTGAGTATTGTGAGTGGAATAACCTCAATGTCAGTAGCACTAGATGTACAACCGACAGAGCCTGATGCATTCGTCGTTATGTAATTTTTCTAATCATCGGTCAGCTACGCTACCATTTGAGACCATAACACACAGCTCCTGTGGCTGTTAATTATAATGTGGGCTTTTGGGCACATTATATATATATATATCTATTGTACCATCTTATGTCATATTGCTTGTATACTTATACGTGAATTTGCATGACAAAAGAGAGTGATGTTGGTTGGTATGATTTGTTTGTTATACCAATGTTATATATTGTTTATTTTAACATGATCCCAAAATGTTGCATATTTTTATATATTATGTTTACAATAGTTGATTTCAGTAATGCGTTTTGTAATTCATTCTGCTAACAGGAAGTGACGTTGTTTACTAGCATCGAGAGATGTGAGCTTGTCCTCTATATATTCAGTTAAATATAATTCAAATACAACGTCTGAGGAAGCTATTTTAAATAGTGAAAGCGCTTACGTTTTTAGTTCTTGTTTTAATAAATCTGGTTTATAACAACGAACTTGTCTTTTGGATTGTCATTTGGGATCAACGCTCCTACAAACACTGCTCGTATATGTGCTTTATTTGACCTTCTGTATTTGATTTTTTTCCACTTGTATTGATTCGTCCGCAGCCTTGGGATTGTTTTTTCAACTTTTTTACTTCTACGTTCTGGCTGGGTTTGGATTTTGGTTTTATATATATATATATATATATATATATATATATATATATATATGTTAGGAATAATTTTTTTATAATATAGGCACTGATTAATAATTTGTTTAAAGGTGCTTTGGGGCAAACTTTTGCACTTGTTCATCTACAGAATTTTATTATTTAAATAAATAAATACCTGGAAACAGTATATTAAACTAATAACAAAATAAAAGAAGAATTTATAGTCAATGGTCTTCAAGTATGAACATTGATTGGAGTTCTACCTTCTGGTCGGATGGGGGTATTTAGTTTCTCCTAAGTGATGTTTACCTGCTGTACAAAGGTGGCATAGTTAAACATTGTGTTAAGGCATATTTAAAGATCATTGGAATTTGTATGATTTTGCTGAATATGCTTTGGTTCATTATTTCAGTGGGTATTCTGAGTTCAGTATCTTACACAGTTGTAAATATGCTTTCATTAGAGTCACATTGGGTGGTGGTGCCTCAGTAGTGTGGAACATATATCCTATCGTGTTTGGATGAACATTTCGGAGTTAAGTGCCAGTTGCAGGTGGGTGCTTATCTGAATCAGTAGCTGCATCTCATTTTTGTGTAAATGTTGAGCTCTTATTGGGTAAAGTCTGGAGGATGACTTAGAAGAATCCAGTTACATTTTTGTTATTATGTTCTAGATTCGGATGTGTGTAGGTCAAATGATGTTACATAAATATGTGCACAATGGTATTTTGGCACAATGATTTTATAATGAAGTTTATAATGCTGGTGTCATTTTGTTAAGTTTTTGGGATGGCATTTCAGGTAAAATGTCTGTACTTAATGATTATCTCAGATGCTTTTGTCATTTTGTTAAGTTTTTGGGCATGGCATTTCAGGTAACCTGTCTATACTTAATGATTACCTCAGCACTTGATTGTTAGTTTAGCTTGCTTTTTTTCTTTCATTAAAAGAAGGTCGTGCACATCCTTGGTTTTGGCAGAGTGGTTGGTGTAGGATATGACACAGCACTATGGAACCCCCGCAGCAGCTCAGCTGGTTTTTGTCAAATGGCATTTTTCAGGAAAGGGATGAGCAGGAAATCATTCTGAGGGCCATACATTCCAGAACCTCACAGCAGCACAGCATCTCTGCATTCTTTGTTTTTCAGTGCTAACTGGAACTTTGTATGCTTTTAGTTTATCATATTTTCCTTCCCTCCTTGCCCCCCCCCCTTTTTTGTTCATTATGTTAATCCTTTCTATTTTTCAGTTTCAGCTATGGTACAGTCCATTAAGGAGAGATGGCTTCCTCTGTCGCAGGAGGAGCAAGGCTTGCTAATTGGTTTAGAAACAGTGAGGGCAGCTGAGCAGAGCCTGCATTCCAGGAGGAAACCTTCATTGAATTCAGAGAAGTGTACAGCTGAAGGCCCAGCCCCAGCTAAGAAGGCTTAAAAAAAGACCAGTAGAGATTCCTCCAGCCAAAGGGTCACCCCTTCCTGCTCATCTGAATTATCAACATAAGCACAAGGTAACATTTATTTTGGGTCTACAAGGCTGAGAATTATTAGTAGGGGTCAGTCTGCCAAAAATTGTTTAGATGAGTTCATACATTCTTTGCTGGCAGAAGGGAGGGTTAGGTTGTTTGACTTAGCCTTAGAAAGAAAATTTGCTGCCTCTAAAGCTCTGAATTCTGAAGAGTGTGTAGGTATTGATGTTGGCCAGGTTGTGCAATTTTCTTTACCCAAATTGCAAATGTGGTCCAAGGAGGTCAGGGGATCAGAGAGGGAGGTCCTGCCTCATCCGGATGATTGTATCCCCAATTCTTGTCTCCCATGGCTGCACTCAGCTTTACAGGTTCCAATTTCCCCTGGCTCTCACCTCATGGCACATGTTCCCAGCAAGGTCAAAGACAAGGTTATAAAAGGAGAGTTTGCAGATATCTTCCATCTAGTGGACAATGAGTGAATTAAATGCAAATTGGATGCTGACAACATGTCTAACAAGGACTTGATGGCAGCCTTAACAACCATCGGGAAGAAGGCATCAGACAGGATACCAGTCAGGAACTGGGATAACTGGTCTAGGTTTTGTGGTCTGTATGGGCTTGACTGAAAATGACCCTATTCAGCCATTGCCTTTATTAGCTTAGTGTGAACATGTGAAAGGGAGTTTTGGTTGGTTGAATTATGATCAGTGTTTCAGTAGGCTGAAAGCTCCCTTAGGTGAGAGTCAAGGCATCCTGACATATGGCTCAGTGTCATGATGTATAGGGAGGCGGCTACTGGCATTGATGGAGAGGCTGTTAATCCAAGGGGTACAAGGTTCTGCTGGGCATTCAATCATGGCAAATGTGTCTGTCCCACTTGCAAATACAGCCATTTGTGTTTAGGGTGTGGGAAACGGCAGCCTGCTTCCAGTTGTTGGGACTTGTTGGGTAGGGACAAGTTTGCCTTTTCCACTTCTCAGGCAGATAGAAAGATTGGTAAGAAATGCAACACATCCTTTTGGGCCAAGCGACATTTTCATGGACATGGGGGGGTGGGCCTTGATAGGGGACTTGAATGTATCACAGCAGGCTTATTCCACCATTTATCTAGATAGGTTATCCTGCCTGCTGTCAGATTACCCAGATCATTGGGCAGCAGCTACTCTTCTTAAAGGCTCGTCCAAAGGTTTTTCTATCCACTCCACAGCCCTGTTAGATTCTAAGTTAGTTAACAATTTGTCATCCGTCAAAGGATATGAACATGTTGCTGCTAGTTTGATAGAAAAAGAGTGATTAGCTGGCAGGATAACTGGCTCCTTTTCCACCCCTCTTTGGCTTTTGTTTAAAATTTCCTGTATTGGCCTGCTTCCCAAGGGTGAGTTCATGTTGATTCATTAATTGTCCCACCCAGCAAGGGGTTCAGTCATTGATTTTACTGACACCAAGCTGAACAAAGTGCACTACCCTTCTTTGGACTGGCTTTAATTTTTAGTGGACAGGTTTGCCACTGGGGATTCACCTAAAACTCTCAGAGTATACCTTGCAACTTTGGGATGGTTGGAGCATCTTTTGGGCCTTCAGATTGTGTCAGGAAATTGGGATATGGGGAGGATATTAAAGGCCTTCAGACTATTCAGGGCCCTTCCTAGGACACCAGAAAACCTATTGGGAGACAACCCCTTCCCCTTGTTATTTGACATCTTTATAAGATCATGGTTGAATTTCATTTGTTTGTTACTATAGCAGCTTTGTTCACATCCTTGTATGCAGGTGCCTTCTGTGTCACTGTACTTTTCCTTTACCATTTTGGTAGGAGCTTGTCATCCACAGGAAGTTTGTTATCATTTGGTTAAAAAAAAGACTGATCAAGCTGGTAAAGGCAGCAGGTGTGTTTATAGAAGGCCAGTGGGCTGGTTGTTTTCCCCGTGCATTTGGTCAATTTGCTAAGTAACACTACTCCCACAGAGAAAAGGTTAGGTTTGATTTTCATGCAGGTGTCAGGCAGGCCTATTAACCTGTCAGAGATTAACTCATTTCTTAGGCATGCCTTGGCAGGGAAAGGAATTCACCCACAAGGTTACTCCTCGCATTCTTCCTGGATAGGTCATACCTCAGACTTGGCCATGGAAGGACACTCTGTGCAGGTCATTTAAGGAATGGGAAGGTGAGTCCCTGATGCCTTTTTGTTCTATATCAGGCATTCATTTTTATTTCTGCTACAGGGAAGAAAGTCATTTATCACTTGAGCCATTCTTTTATTGCAAGAGCTTCAATTCCAGCCTTGGTCTACCTGGCCGGTCACTCAAGTTCTTTTGATAGTAACTGTTGGACAGTTCTTTCTTTTTGCTTCTTTGGCCAGAGATGGATTTAATTTGGGGAAATCTGGTGTAAGATTATCAAGAAAGAAGCCTTAACCAGTAATGCAGTAATTCACTTTGGAGGTAATGATCTGGGTCAAGCCCATAAAAATGACTGTTGGCCAGAATCCTGTCTGACATGCACCAGTTGCAGCGGTTGTATCCGAAGGTGGTTTTCTTCTCATCTGCCATCATCTCAAGACTTTACTGAAAGGCATTAGAAGGGCCAGTGCCATTGAGAGAGCCAGGTGTTTCATTAACCATAGAGTCAACAGTGCCATTGAGAGAGCCAGGTGTCTCATTAACCATAGAGTCAACAGTGCCATTGAGAGAGCCAGGTGTTTCATTAACCATAGAGTCAACAGTGCCATTGAGAGAGCCAGGTGTCTCATTAACCATAGAGTCAACAGTGCCATTGAGAGAGCCAGGTGTCTCATTAACCATAGAGTCAACAGTGCCATTGAGAGAGCCAGGTGTTTCATTAACCATAGAGTCAACAGTGCCATTGAGAGAGCCAGGTGTTTCATTAACCATAGAGTCAACAGTGCCATTGAGAGAGCCAGGTGTTTCATTAACCATAGAGTCAACAGTGCCATTGAGAGAGCCAGGTGTTTCATTAACCATAGAGTCAACAGTGCCATTGAGAGAGCCAGGTGTTTCATTAACCATAGAGTCAACAGTGCCATTGAGAGAGCCAGGTGTCTCATTAACCATAGAGTCAACAGTGCCATTGAGAGAGTCAGGTGTTTCATTAACCATAGAGTCAACAGTGCCATTGAGAGAGCCAGGTGTCTCATTAACCATAGAGTCAACAGTGCCATTGAGAGAGTCAGGTGTTTCATTAACCATAGAGTCAACAGTGCCATTGAGAGAGCCAGGTGTTTCATTAACCATAGAGTCAACAGTGCCATTGAGAGAGCCAGGTGTCTCATTAACCATAGAGTCAACAGTGCCATTGAGAGAGCCAGGTGTTTCATTAACCATAGAGTCAACAGTGCCATTGAGAGAGTCAGGTGTTTCATTAACCATAGAGTCAAGTGGGCTGCTAGTCATACTGGTTTCCAGGTCATTGAGTACAGTGATATCGACAGACTGGAACCCGATTTCTATGATTTGGACAATATTCATTTAAATAACATGGGGTTTGATTTGTTTAATTTGAATATTGTTTTTGCTATTTAGAAGTTTTTCAAACTTTAATAAGGTTCCTTCCATAACCCAGATTCCAATTGTGAAGCCGACTATTTGGGGGGAATGGCATGTCACATCCCTGCTTGACAGAGGCCTTATGGCTTCATCTACCTTATGTTCCCCCCTGTTCCTTTTCAGTCACCTTGGTTCTCCTCACATTAGACCCAGATTTGATCAGAGGCCACATCAAGAGTTATGTGGCTTGTAAATATGGGTTAGATGGGTTTGTCACCAGGTCTGAGATAGCTTGGAATATGCACTCATTTTTTCTGAAGTGGCAGATAGAATAGGTGGAATTATGCCAACTGGCTTGAGGTAATGATTTGATGGTATTTGTTTATATGTTGCATCTGAATTCGTATGGCATCATTATTGGTTGTCATTGACTATTATGTAATAAAAGGTTGCTAAGTCAATCTGGTGTGGCTTTTGATTTGGCTTAGTGGACAAAGACTACTTACCTAGTAATAGCCTTACCTAGTAATAGCCTTACCTAGTAACAGCTCATTGTTATTGAGCCACAAGATATCATCTGTGGGCAGGAATGGGCACACTCCCTATTTAAGGGAGTGCTTCGCCTTCTGCCTGCCAGATCCAATAGCAGGCGTGCCAACCATCCCTCCCTTACAGCTTCACCCCCCCTTGTGCTTCCTCCTTTTCCTGTTCAGTGGCCTTGGCTCATCTCAAGTTGGACCCAGATTTAACTGGTGGTCACATCAATGGGTATGTGGCTTATAAATATGAGTAAGATGGGTTTGCCAATAGGTCTGAGGTAGCTTGGAATATGCACATGCTTTTTTCTGAAGTTACAGCAACTGGCTTGAGGTAATGGCTTGATGAATTTGTTTATACATTACATATGAATAATTATGGCATAATTAGTGGTTATCATTGCCTGTTATGTAATAAAAGGTTCCAACAAAACACAAGAAAACAAACTGCAAAATTCCAAAGAATAAGGCATCACCTCTGAAACAACAAATTAATTTATTATAAAGCACTTTTCGTCCACAACAAATAGTCAAACTTCATCAGATACTGATACTGATGAAGTTTGACTATTTGGTGTGGACAAAAAGTGCTTTATAATAAATTAATTTGTCTTTCTAGGCGTGGTGCCTTATTCTTTGGGATTATGTAACATGTGTCAGTCCAGGAAAACTCCATATTTACTACTACAAGTCTAGTATGGCATCAAACTTTTCTAAATGTACTAATGAGATGGGGGTTGTCTCATTCTAGACACATTTATGTTATCCTGAGATACTCTAGGTAAAGAAATGCAATAACTCGATTGTAGGATCTTTATGTCATCTAACCATTGAAATGATATAGCACATTATTGTGCTCCAGCTATAACTTTGTTTTCTTTGAAGGCCATCCACACATCATTTGTGGTAAAGACTACATACAGAATCAAAAAAATAAAAGAAGCTACAAGGTTTCAGATATATACAATAATTTAAATTAGAGTTCTAAATCACATTAAAAAACTGTTTTGTAGAGGCAACAGGCAAATATCAGTGCCAGAAATGATGATTGTAAAGGAAGCAATGAGAAAAAATTGAAACATGGTAGAACAACTGTAAGATATCATTCTCCACAGCAAGGCTAGGGCTAAGGTCCTCGTATTCAGTGTGAAGAATACAAAGAAGTCGATGATGATGGTTATCTATGGCACAAGACAGAAATGTGAAAATTATGAAAATTATATCTATATAAATTAATATCATAAAAAGCAGTTGATATCTATCTGCACTAAACAGAGGTCAAATGTTAATGCAGTTGAATTTGCTTTCATGTAAGCTTTAAGATGAAATGTTTTTAAACCTTGTACATAGAGTGGTTTTTGAATTATTGATGTAAATATGAACAAGCAATATTTGACACCTAGAGGCATCAGTAGGAATTAACTGATGATGCACTTGGAGGCGTTACTCAGAAGTAATGAGTTAGAATAAGTAGACAGGTAAGTAGTCAAGTAGGTAAGTATTTATTTGAAAGCTACATTACAGAAAATAAGTTATATTGGTCTTGATTATTTATGTATATTTATTGGAGACTTCTGATTTTTTTTTTCAGGTTATCTTTGAAATCACAAGCAGGTTGTACTAAAACAGCTCATGTTATATGCATGCACTTCCTGCAATGGGATTACCTATATTATGACCACAACCAAAGCAATATATTCTTAAACGTTTAAAACAATATTGCTGTCAGTGTGTTGCAGAGGTCTCTTGGGGCTCTTTAGTGGCTTTATAATATTGCACAGTTGAGGAAAAGTTTACAACCATATTAATACACTTTTAATCTACATAATGTCATTTACAGAGCAATACAATAAGTAAATGTTGCTAATTTACCATGTGGCATGAATTTGCCAGGTGAATGCTGCCACCAATTATATTTATTATCCATTGAGTATGCCACAGTGTGCCAGCTAATTTATTTTATTTTGTATCAACCTGTAAGTCAACCATCAAGATAGACATCTGTTTGAGATAAAGTCTTCCTCCAAATTATAAAACTTCAACTACAAAACAATAAGTAATGAGCAATAGTTTCAGAATCCTAATATATCTATTATTCTTTTTTACATTTTGAGTCTAGAGAATAATGTATGGATAGATGAGAGGATAAAGTGTTCAGTGGGGTTATACCATCTGTGGATGGCATGCTTAAGAAGAACCTCCTAAACGCATACAATAAATGCAAGAAATATAAGAAACGATGCTACATTATAGATAGTCTTCACTCTTTGAAAGTGCAATGTTAGTCATATATAGTAATAATAATAATAATAAAATAAAAATAATAATAATTAAAAAATTAAAAATATCCATAGGAAAAGTAGTAAAGTATATACTGCAATGTATAGGAGGTATTTGGTAATATAGGGCTGTTGTTTTTCTATCTCTTATAGAACTTGAGGAAACGTTCATATATATATGGTAATATTAGCCTCTCAAAGAGGAAACTTAAATGTCTTTTATACTTCTGACACAGCTCCCTCTTGCTATCACCTTCTCCTTTGGTATACAGTTCACATCAGCGTGATAACTATGGCCATTCACATTATATATCCATGTTTTGGTCTGCATTTTCCTAAGTGAGGAAAAAGTAAGTAATGGACATTACTTGGTGTAAACCAAAAAGGGCTAGTGGTAGAAATGTGTATTTCAACACATTTAATTTATAGTACTTTGCATACACATTGATACTTTCAGGTTTTAGTATCCTATGTAGTAAGCATAGGACAGTTTATTTATAATATTCAGAATATTCTAGATATTTTAGTTATTCATTGCTCTCACTTTTGCTATAATCTATTGCAAATGGAAGAGAGGACATCAACATCAATTATGGAAAAAGCCTGGTTCATACCTTTCATATATTCATTAATAAAAATATTATGCTGATTGACAATTCCATTTTTCTGAGCAAACTGAATAAGACTATTGCCTTATATATCTGTCTGGGTCTAGGACACATGCTCGACTAGCATATGTCCGAATCACAAAATATCGAACACACATACACGAAAGCGCTTAAAATGGAAAAGCGCTTCCGTGTATGTGTAGTTAAAAAAAAAAAATCTACGTTACTGCAGGGGGGCTTCACCCCCTGTGCCCCCCATACCCCCCTACTGTAATATTCTCACTCTGAGATCACACTACAGTGGGGAAAAGGGAATTTTACCCTTGCCGGCACTGTAGTCCGATCTACGAAACAGGCACACATACAAGGAAATGCTTGTAGATGTTAAGCGCTTTTGTGTATGTGTGTTCGATATTTTGTGATTCGGACATATGCTAGTCGAGCATGTGTCCAGATCCCCTCTGTCTATGGATTGTTCCTGCCTGGTGAATGTACATATTGTAAGCTGTAGAGCCATGCTTATCACAGCAGAAATGTAGCAAACAGCAACCTCTGAGCAGGTCACAGTTTAACAAAAGGTAATGTCAAGCCAAATTAAGTTCAACTAACTTCTGATCTTCTAGTATTAGTTTGGTTCAGCTTGATGTTATATAACGTTTTCTGACCACCACAGCCAACATTTTTAATTTACAAAAAACTGATTTACATCTAATGACAGAATATTTTCACATTTTTTCAAAACTGAATTTAATTAGTAAATTTTTGCTACAGTTCAGATCTGCTAAAATATGTCAGATATGATTGAATCAATGAAACAGCTAAGGATACCTTTAAGGATAGGGCATATACATTCGGCATCATTCAGCCATTAAGGTCAGTTGTAAACAGTGTAGCGTATTCTATGCACAAACAAAAAAAATATATCAAAAACAATATTTGGTTGGTTTCTTTCTTTAGCAGTATGCATGTCTCTGCTATTTATGAATAACTGAAACAAGAGAAGCAATGGAGCTTTAGTATACAAGGCTTTTAGACCTTTACTCCTGGCAAATACTGACACCGTTTGTAGGAGATGTAAACACTACTTACATTTTATGCCACCTTTTCACCTTCTGACAATATTAATAAGCATCTTAACCTGCACTACACATGACTGTGATAATAAATCCTCATATACTGAGGTTCTAAAAAATATTTTTATGAACCTCCTAGGCATATCACAAACAAACCTTAGATACATAGAAACACTGCTGCAACCACACCTGTGAATGTACCCATCTATGCAAACAGTTAATATTGTTGCAAACCTTAGTTATCAGTGGTAGAAGAGTTGGTAATACCCTCATCAGGCTGGACAAGTAGTAGGTGATGACAAACTGCCTCTTGCGTATTAGAATTTGCAATATGATAAGGATACTTAGATCCCGCCATCCTAAGTATGAATATATTCTTGTGGCTGCCAATGAGGAAGTGAAAAATCTTAAGTTTTCTTCATAATGGAAGATGCAAAGTGACATGATCAATCTCTGTATGTATGTGTGAGACAGAAAAAAATGCAATTTAAAGGGTGGTTCTGCTGTCACCAGGAATGATTCCACAAACTGGCATTAACAAGTGGATATTTAACTAACAACTGTCATTTGAAGGGATTCACTATGTTAAATCATGAAATGGAATGGATGACAGGCACGGTTGCTTTGCTGAAAAAGGACAGAATGTCTCTCCCCAATGGACTCCTCATACCAGATAAAACTTTTCTAGTCCACATAGTGCCATTTTTGGGTAATGTCCACCTCTTGGATATATCAGCTTCCTGTCTGGCTAACATTAAGATGCTATTGCTTAATGTTAAGAATTTAAATAAGAAAGTATCTCAATTTGTGGTTTTCCTGGCTCTTGAATGTATCAATACCTACAGCATTACTGAAGTTTTTCATCTTCATATTTTTTATCCCAGTTTCTGAAGAGCACCAAGCCCTCCCCTATCATGATAAGCCCATTTATTCCCCATAAAATGGATGAACCCACTTCTCTATTGGTGTGACTAGTACTTAGGGAAGCAATAACATAGACAGTCATAAAGGTTGCTTGCTCTTTCTCCAGCATCCCTGCAAATGAGAACATAATGTTTGTGGCCTTAACTCTCACCCTGATGGTGATGTCAGCACGCACATGATTGCAGGGACTGTCTATACCCCTCAACCTGCATTTCCTTGATACAAATGAAATAGGCTTTGTTAAAGATGAATCCTGCATACTCAGTCTAATCAATTTACTAAAAAGGATCAGAGAATCCATAGATATGGGATATGTCATTAAGCCTTTTTTCCTAGGCTAGCTATGACCTTCCATGCAATTCCCAATGTGGGTATTATCAACATGCTTATATAACTTAAGCCCTTATATCATGTGTTCGATAGTCAACAAGCTTACAATCAGGACTTCCAACTAGTTTACAATCAGGAATAAGGATTGAGAAGGCATCTCTTTCTCACAAAAGCTCTGTCCTGGATCTTTTACTCTTTGCCATCTACTTTTCTGATATAAGGCAGATGGACTATGACGTACTAAGTACTCGAGTGATTGCAAAGAGGGTATCATCATATTCTTCCCCTAAAGTTCTGTACCTTCTTCAAGAAGGCCTTGACTAGACTAACAGTTGTTGCACTGACCATAGACCTAAACTTAATGCTGACAAAATGTGGCATGGTTTTATTTAGCAAAGGATGAAGTCTGCACCTCTTACAATATCAAAGATATCCCTAGCTTAAAACCAACTTCAAAACCATTAATTTGGGCACCTTTTTTGACAATCATTTATCAGTTGTAATCAGAACATCCTCCTACATGCCACATTTAATCTACAATGACATATATTCCAGATGAAGGGAAGCCATAAGCATCTTTATATTTCTCTCATCCAAATCATTATAAAATAAAATGTCCTCTTTATTATGTACCTTTTTAACCATCTCATCCATCTTGAAAATCCCAAATGTTTCTGGCCAAGAAAAATACTGGCTTACATTCATTAAGCTGTGCTAATAGATTAAATGTCATCTCACTATATTTTGCCACGTACACACTCCTTTCTGTTGATCGGTTGCCTATCCTTCCAAACCAGGAAGGAAACCACTCAACTTGACTTTCTACACCTAGCTAAAATGGATATCACCACATGCCACTATATGAAAGATACATAGCGACAATGCTAGCTCAGCTATCTGTATATTAGAAAGTATTTTGATTTAAGTCTGCCTTTGCTGATAAATATCTGCATTAAAGAGAGCTTCCTGTTCTGGATTACAGACACATTGTGCAATACTCCCATTTCAGCTGCTAATCTCATGTGTTGTTGTTATTATTATTATTTGAAAATAACACAAGAAGACCCAAAGCTTACCAGTTACAACTGAGAAATATTAATTACAGAGTAAATTGACAATGCCAAAAGCATATACATATATATATATATATATATATATATATATATATATATATATATACATATACATATTTCTAACACCAGCGGGTTGTGACATCCATCTGACTTAGAACATTTATTCTGAATGTCATAACTTACTAAATTACACCATTACTCTTTTGTCTTCATGAAATATCAGCTATTACTCATTTCCAAATGACATGTCATTGCTGTTATTGCATTCCGGTATGTCTTTGTGGATATTATTGTAAGGTGCACTAAAAACAATAGGAGTATCGAGGGAATATGTCTTCTGTATGCCTTATTGAGATGCATCTCCCTGACTTTCCATTTCTATGAGCTGTACCCCCAGTGCTTAACTCACTGCTTGCTGTTTTCCATAGAAAATCACTCCCAGTGTAGTTTTGAGGTACATGTCAACAAGGATTTCTTTTGGATTATAAGATCCTCCAACCTCTGTAGTTGTATGACAGTGGAGTTGATGCATATTATGTATATGGCGTATGTATGTGAGAGACTTTTTATATGGAGCGATATGGGGGCTCGGTCCCTTTAAAAATATTTTTTTTTTCTTTCACTAACATTCCTGAAAAGCTGAACTTGGTGAGATGAGTCCTCCTCAAGCTGAGACAAAAGGAGAGATGGCTGAAACACTGAACACTTGCATTACCTGAGATAGACTAATTGCAGATAACTAAACACACAGCTAAATGAGAGCACAAATATGCAATTAAATTATAATTACACTTATTTATAGTCATATTACATACATTTATCTTACATTTGAAACATTTAATACAGCTACACAATGGTGATCAAGGAAATTTTGCAATTACCAAACCATATCCTTGTTGTTTTTTTTAAAGATTTTATTCATGGCCTTAATGCCATGTGAAACATAAACACATAAACACGACTAATAAATTTAAGTGCCAGAGAATGGACATTTTTGCCTGCATTTCTGTGCAATAGAAGTCTAAAACATATCAACAAAATTCCAGCTATGACTACCATTCAGTCTTGACAGCAGCAACCAGTTCATAAATTTTATTGTCATCTGGTGGGCGGCGATGTGGC
>NC_056746.1:61111276-61218776 GCF_019279795.1 Protopterus annectens
GTTTATTATACAGACGATTACTACCTATATATGTCAGCTGTGGTTAAGGTATACTTTTGCACATGATAAAACATCCCTGCCTTTATCGGGATTGTAACCTCGAATGCACAGATACTATGCAGATGCTGTAACCATTACACTGTTGACATTAATGTTGCTTCCACCTATTTCCTATTTAGATGATTTCTATTTGTAAGCTAGGCTAAGCAAAGGGCGGAGGCCCCCAAACTCACTGAGCTTCATGTACTCTTAAAATAACAACATATAACAAATGTACTGTGAGACAATACATTACATTTCAAATTACATTAGGCATGGCCCCTCACTGACACACTTCAAGGGAAACCTTGTTGTGTGAATGGGTAACAGACTATACACACCTGGGATCATGTGTCCCAGAACCATACAGCCAGGGGATGGGGGAGCCTGTCTAGTTTGATAGCTACAAGACCTGTTGGGGGAATTGAATGGTGTTGAATTGTCACATTAACATGCCCTCTTTAGATCACTAATTGCCCCTATCACCCTCCACAACCCCAGTCTTCAACAGCTTCCAGCAACTCTGCCTGGAATTGCTTCATTGGCTATGCTTGACAGAGGCTCAGTTACTTCATCAATGGTGCGGGGAAATCCAGCACACTTTAGCTATGCTTCTAATTGCCCTTGGGCAGATATGTAGTAGGCTATCTGTGAACCTCTAATGTGCAGGCCATCACAGCGATAATATGTGAATAAACAGACCTTCAGATCACAGTATAGAGTGAGAAGTCACCATGTATTCAGAAAATAGCTGAATACAGCAAGAACATACAGAACAATGATACTTAGTCACTCCAAAAGCCAATCTTGGAAGCTAGAAGACTTGCATAAGTTTAAGGCTTTCTATTGCTTACCACTAGGTTACATACAGGGGAGATGAAAAACAAGCACAGATGAGGAACATGCATGCATTGATACCATACCGGCCTTTGTGTCAGCCTTAGGCTTTGGATACTGGCCAACACTATTGGCACCCCCATGGTGCCTTATTTAGGAGAGTCTCAAAGGTGAATATCAGCTCTGTAAACAACACAATAGCAGATTCAATGAGGATTATGCTACTCAACACCAGGAGTTGTGGTCAGAACATGCATGCACTCACAGCACTCCTCAGGATGGACAACATCAACATCTGTGCATTAACTGAAATCTGTCTTAAGGCTCCTGAGAGCGCACCAGCACTACCAGGCTACAACCCATACCACACATTTCAGCCACAGAACATGGACTGACAGACATGGAGGGGCTGTATCCATATTCATCAGGGATACCTACACTTCCAGGTTAGTGGGGCAGCATGATACCTCTGTGATCATCCATGTGCAGCTAATATCAGCCACAACTGCAATGTGAAATGTGGCCTGCTATGGATCACTGTCCATGACCCAGGACTTCCACTCCAACTACTTGGAGACTGTGGAGAACATGACAGTCGTAACGCACACCCTGGCAATGGTCAATGTCAACTACTATACCATTAACTGGGAAATGTACTCCAGTGCTCACTTCCAGGCCCAGCTCTTACTGGAATGTATCACCTCATATGCCCTGTATCAGGTGGTAACCTCCCTAACATGGGGTGGAAACTACTAGATGTGGTCAACACCAACATGGGCAACAGGTGCACCACAGCGGAGGTTAACCAGTCACTGGTTAGATCTAACCATGAACTATTCACTGTTTCCACACCCTAGCATCTCCCCCACCCACGTATACCACAGTGTATACCTTTCTTACAGCTATATTTACACTACTAGTGACAGGGGTGGGGGGTTTCACAGCCCCCATACTAAGGAGAAACACTACTCAAGATACAGATAGATTTACAAATGCAGTCTATAAGCACCTACAGGATGTATGGATCGTGCCATCACTGGTAAACCAAGATTCACTCTTCCTAGACAAGGACACAGGTCTGGTGGACCTCTGTAATAAACAGGCTATACTACAGAAGTAGGACAGTGTTTCAGACACACAGCAAATCCCACAAAGGGCAGACATCTGTGACCACTATTAGTATGATACGTAGGTCCATCATGACATCATCCAAGGCTAACATCAGCAGGAGAATACGCAAGGATTCGAAAGATAACCACAAAGCCCTCTTTGGCTATGTCAAGGATCTATGTGGTGACACAGAGATTTGCACTATGCCGGTGAAATATAGCACAAAATATGCTAACCCTACTGATACTGCCAGCATCCTTGCAGATACATTCGGTGCATACTTCACCCAATAAAGAGCCCACAACACTACCCGAATGGTATAGTATCCCAACCATCAGAGATACATAGGTGGAAATGGCCTTCTCTAACAGCAGAACACAGCGTCAATGGAGGCAGATGTTGACCCAGACTGCATCTTGCAAACTGTACAAGACAACCTGCCCCCCCACCTAATTAAGCATTCCTACCTCAGCCTCTCCACAGGCTACATGCCCATACAATGGCGTGTGGCAAAGGTTATTCCACTCCATCAAGGTGGAATCACAACTGACCATGGTAACTACCACCCCATAAACCTGACTAGCCTGGTCTGCAATGATATGGTTTGCATCTTCATGGCACTCATTAAAAATGACACTGGTAACCTCCGAACACATGACCCAACCCAGGTCAGCTTGGCTGAGTGCAGTCCATGCCTACTGAACCTGTTTGACATCTTACATACAGACACCAAGACGTTAGATGATGGGGGAGGTGGTTCACACATACTACCTGGACCTCACCAATATTTTTGACACCATGCCCCACTCAGGTATTATTGATAAACACACCAGCCTGTACATTCAACCACGCATCACAGGTTGGGTTGCCAAAAGGCTTCCACACATGAACCCACATGGTATGACTAGCGGTTTCCAGGTCCAACTCTTGAACAGTCACAACTATTGTCCCACAGGACTCAGTCCTGGGAGCCCTACTGTTTGGCATATATATCTCAGAGGTACAGGCAAACAGAGGTGCACTACGGCAGACCATGTTTGGCAATGACTGCGAACTGAGAGCCATGATTGATAGTCCAGCTGACACAGACATCCCTCAAGAGGCCTCACAGAGAACGTCACAGGGTTCCAACGACATGGCTTCCAGACAAGTGCCACTAACTGCATGGTCATTCCATTGTGGAATTGGCACCCACATATTAACACATAAGTGGCTGCCACTTTAATACAGATGAGGTAATGGGGTTTCTGGGGACTAAGGTAGGTAGTGATCTCCCCTTTAACAGTCATATCTCCACAGTAGTTAGGACATCCTTCTATGTAGGCCATCTGATTACTAAAGGATTCCCATCTAGACATACTGGGTTATAGTGCCCCTTTACTCATCACTCATCAGTCCCATCATAGGGTACAATAACCCATATGGGATGTACCTCAGAAGACACGTCCAACAGCTGGAGGTCCATGAATGTATCTCACCAAGGGGAATACTGGCCTCCAACATATGGCCTATGCAGCCAGACTGAATAAACTCCTGCTTTACTCAGTGGCATCTTGTTTACCCAGAGAAGATCTTCGCTGGCAAACACAGCCATGTCAAACTCAGGCTTGATGGATATGCTCCACCTATGGGAATCCATGTCACAGTGAGCCACACACTGTAGTGAGCTGACCTTCCCACAACAATAACTGGAGGATGCTGGAGAGACAGGTTTCTCCCACAGACACTCCCCATACTTTGGCACAACATCCATAACTACATTATACAGAGCCCTTCACTTACACTCTGCAAGAGAAACCTTGAAGGGTGGATGGGGAACAGTAGATGCACCCCAAGGATCCCGCCATTGGCTCTGCTCCACAGAGGGACAGTTAATGAATCAATAGGGTGGCAAAAGCTGACACATTTTGGCTGGCCTTATGAATGGCCTCTGGCAGTTGGCCAAGTACCTATCTATGAATCTATACATACAGTATCTGCATATGCTGATAGCTGAATTTACTGTTCAGGTGTTGACTTACCTTGTGCCAATGGCTGTTGTGTGTGCAATAGTTGAGGGCTGCCTATGTTGGATGCACAAAGTAGACTGCCTATACATGACAATTTACAGGTAGTCTTCTGTGTATGCCATCCATTTTTACTGTGTGTGCAGGTGGAGAAAGGTGTCAGTCTCTAGGTGCCTGCACTGTCAGTGTGTGTGCTATACGTTCCCTCTTTGCCAAGGCATGGGCATACTAGGCATGCCTGCATCTGCCTATTGGGGCTGGCTCAGGGTGTTCGTGGTCTGAGTACATCTGTGCCTGTGGGGCCCTTGGTAATGGTGGTGGGCTGTGAGGGCCTTCACCATTCTGCCCCTGCTACAGCTGTTTCCATAGGACCATATTTTGTAGCATGGCACACACTATGAAGATGTGGGCACATGTAACTGGAGAGTACTGCAAGGCTCCACCAGATATGTCCAAGCAACGGAACTGTGATTTCAGCATCCCAAACACACACTCTATGATGATCCTGGTTTGTGCGTGTGCCTCATTATGGTATTCCTGCATGCGTGTGTATGCATTTCTGATGGGAGTCATCATCCACGGTTTCAGTGCATAGCCAGCATCCCCCACCAGGTGGCCATTTGGGATGTCTCCCCTGGCAAATAACCAATACAGCTGTGTGGCATGCCAGATGTGGGAGTCGTAATAGCTTCCAATGCTACCAGCACACACATCCATGATAATGCCCTGGGCATTGCACACGACCTAGCAGTTGATGGAGGGATTATCCGTTGTGGTTTATGTAGCGTCTACTCTACTCACCGGGTGGTGACTTAATGTGTATGTGCATGCAGGCTATTGCACCCAGTACCTCTGGGTATTCTGCCACATGGTGGAAGAGACGCATATTGCTGGCCAACTCCTCCTGCATTCGGGAGAAGTATATGTGCTCATTGCCATGTGGTAAAATGGTATCCAGGAACTGGTGTAGTACCCTGGATGCTGATGCCTGTGAGATCCTCATGATAAACCAGTTGGTCTTTGAAAGGTACCTGTAGCTAGTATTCTCAGGCTTACACATACCTTCGTATCCACTGGGATGGGTTCCCCTCTGTTTGTTCTGGCTCTGAGGCATGGCTGGCACAGCTCCACAAGTTGCTGTAGGTTGTCCCTGTCCACCCTGTAATGCTCTACTATCTCCAGATCATGAAGCCACTGATAGGTTACCCTGGGTCTGAACACTCTCCTCCTCCTCTGGTGCCTGAGGTGGTCGTGTGCATCATCCTCTACACAACCTTCAGTCTCCAACACATGCTGGTGGATCAAAGCTATGGCAGCCCCTAACATGTACATAATAAAAGTTCCCCGTCTGTATACACCACTGGTGCAGAGTGCATGGGAATATACAAATGTGTGTGAGGTGCTTTCACACTTTATAGTATTGTGCTATGAATGCTGCTGATGTAAGTGGGTGTGTATGAGCTATTCCTGCTGCTATCTCTTAATTATGGGTTTTGCAATGAGTACTGCAAATGTGGGGCCTTTACTGTGGAGATCTACTTGCCTGCCTTGATTAATCTGTTGCTCTTTAATTCACTTTTAGACCTGGATCTCCTCCCATTATTAGGCATGCATCCACCTGCCATCTTTTTTGTTTTGTACTTTCCCTAAGCAGTCATGGCAAAATGTGCCTTGTAGCTGATATACTGCATATCGGCTTTGTTCTGCTTTGACAGTTTGCAGTTTTCTTTGCAGTACAGCCCCTCCCTTTCCCTGTTATGCAGGTAGCTGCTTGCAGCCTTGTTAGCTGTTGTCAATGGCCCACTGTGGGCTCCTAGGTCATTTGTACTCCTATTTCACTGCTGCAGCATTTCCTTATTTCTTTCCTACATCCTTCCTGTTTCAGCTGCAGTGCATGCCTCGGATACCAGTTTATCAGGTTTACGCACATTTTCATCTCCGTTCATATGCATACTCGGTTACCTTGTGTACTCTCAGCTAAGCACAGCTATGGCCAGTTTGACACACCCCTATCCTGCAACTTTGCCTAGCTAGGGGCAGACTGGTTTAGCAATGTTCCAATGTGCTTACAGCATTGGTGACACACCCCTCTCTTGATGTCATCTTTATCTCAAGGACACACCTCGGTGTTATAATGCTACACTGTGAGGTGCATCCTTACACCAGCGGGGAATCTGCGATTCACTATTACTCCTGTCATTTGCATAGCGTTGCCTATTAATTCCTAACTACTGTTCATAACACTGTCACTGCCCCTTAGCAACCCTTGCGCCATGAGTATGGTGTAGCATGCCTGCCATTGACTATTATGGGGAAATCGTGATATGTGTTTCATTGCGGTTTTATTCTATATTTTTATATATTGCTTGCGATCCCCTTTGCGCACCACTGCCCTGCGCTTCCACGTCATGATAGTACGACTATATATATATATATATATATATATATATATATATATATATATATATATATATTAAATGTTAATTTTATATTTTGTACATTTCTTTGCATGCCTATGGTTATATATTTAGCCATTGGCATATATTAACAATATAATACATGTGTTTGGTCGGCTGTCATGGCTCCGGTTTTATGTTTGCAAAAATGTAAACCATTTTCTATGGTTTACATTTCTGCATGCTGACACTACACCTGCATCACTTCCTGAATCACTACATACATTCATTTGCATGCTACACTGCTGCACATGGGGTAATTAGCATACAAGGCTTGGGAGTTGTGCGGGCGTAGCATACACAGGTAGTGAATGTGGAAACAGCTCGTACCTGAATCGCTCGGTGGCCATCTTTGGTGTTAGAACGCTGATGCTACACCTGCACCTGGTGCACGATTCATGAATCCCGGGGTATGTTTTTTATAGTTTTTTTATAGTGTATACTCAGTTATAAATAGATACTTGATAAAATTTAATATACATGCAATCACTTTCTAAACAGTTTATAGCTACATGTTGATGTAATAATGCAATATGTATCATTCAGCTAAATGATGGGTAATAATGAAGTTTAACATGTAAAAAATCACTGCATTAAAATTTCACTCTTGTGGTCTCAGGGAAAAGCAATTCATGAAAGAAAATATTCTATGGTTTTACATAGACCCAATTTAACTGTTTATAGAATCTACCACTCTAACCATAATATTTTATTAGAGTGCATTTGTGTCATCTCTCAAATGGAAGATGTCAGTATTCAGACATTTTTCTACATTCATAACTGGCAAATCATGATAGCATCACTGGACTTGCAGGGCTCACATTTATCAGCTGTTTAAATATTGCAGCAAGAGAATTCAGATAATGATACGGGCAGGGCTTTTTGCTGCAAAAATGCCACTCACCTTTTCCCTAAGATCTATCCTCAGTGTTGAAAAATGTAATATATTTCTTAGACCAGAAATGTGTTCACTTGAATCGGATGGACCTCCATCAAGATGGGTACAGTGGTGGTAGGGGAGATTACAACCAGTATAAGATTTACAATAACTCCTGTGCAACAGGTTTCCAACTTGTATGGCTATGGCCTAATGTTTGGAAAATAGAGCTCAGATGCTGTGGCCATCCTGATTTAGAAGTTAGAGAGTGTTCTGTGCAGTGTCTGTATGTCCTTCCTGTGTCCATATGGGTTTTCTTACGGCCTCCAGCTTTCTCTAATATGCATACTGGTGAATAAATAATCCTCTGCTCATAAATGTGTGTGTGTGTGTGTGTGTGTGTGTGTGTGTGTGTGTGTGTGTGTGTGTGTGTGTGTGTGCACGTGTGCCTGCATGTGTGTGTGTGTGTGTGTGTGTGTGTGTGTGTGTGTGTGTGTGTGTGTGTGTGTGTGTATGTGTGTGTGTGTGTGTGTGTGTGTGTGTGTCAGCATTCTGGAATGAGCTGATATCTTGCCCAATTCTACTGTTTCTCTGCCTCACACATGTATCTTGGCAGGAAAGGTCTCAGCTTCTATCAAATCAGTGTCTTTCCAGTCTAGAACTACTGCATATTTTATTTGTCATTTCATTTTCAGCTGGCTGTGTATTGCTGCATACCTTTGTCACATCTCCACAAACTCCCAAAATACAGCCACAAAGCAATACAAGCAGACTCCACAAAATGCAAGTCCAAATGAACCACATCCACTCTAATATAATCCATTGGACTTAAAAACTTTCTTTAATGGATGAAATATATAAAAACAAATGTATGATAAGCGCTTTCATTTTTTAATTAAAAAACTTCCTCAGATAAAGGAACACTGAGCCAAAATGCTTTTAAAATCCTCAATGCAAATCACACCATCCATTGTAGCCTATCACTTGAATTACATCACATCTAATGAATATTAAATATAACATGATTTCCCTAGCATGCGTATTGAAATTGAAATTGATTACTAGATGAAGCAAATTGCTGTTTGAAAGTTAGATCTTTTCGTTACACATTTAATAATCATTAGATATGATATAATTCAGGCTACAGTGAAGACTGATTTGCATTGAGCATTTTAAATGCATTTTGGCTCAGTGTCGCATCTCCAACTGAAAGCATTGCAGGTTTAGAGAACATGTTTTTGATGAGTTGTACATATGTATTGGTGGACTACAAACCTAAGTGGATAAAACAGCAGTGAATATAATTTTATGTCACATTTTGTTTTTCTTTTCTTGCTAATATGTATTAGTAACAATTCGCAGGTCTGTAATGCATGTTTTTCTTCCTACTGGGAATATTTATCATTAACATAAACTGGATTATATTATCAACAATACAGATGTGATAATATATAATATGAGTGTTTGTAGCTCACAGTAATGGTACTGCTATGCTCAATTATTTTGGAAAATATTAATTATAATTAATTTACGGCACAATGTAAGAAAATGGCCATTAAACATATCTACGGTTGCTAAAGCTCTCGTTAATTTCTCTATACAGTCAACATAGCCTCCAAAAAGTAGACATGAATCATATCCACAACTTTCAATACTGTCAAGCTAAAATAAAATGTTCAAGTCATGTAAACCCTTGTACTACCAAAGCATGCCCAAGTGCCTGCAAAATTAATGAAACAGAGGTGTAGTAATTTGTTTTATTCTACACTTTTTTTTGCTAAACTGCACTAGACTGAGAATTTAGGAAACTTTCTTTTAGTTTTTAAGTCACTGTACATCTGTAAATCATTTTATCTATGTATTTATTGATGGCATTAGTATAAAGATATACCATATATATTATAGAATTAATAATACATTCAGGGTTGCTTATTAACTTTGACAGAAACCCCTTATGTATGCATAAATAAAGATACAAATATACAATTTATAATTTTAGACAAACTTCAGCAAAAAATATCTTTGTGCACAATTTCTGAAGCAAAATTTCTTTCTGTCACAGAACTTTACATTGCCAGCTAATAAAATATGTGGCATGGTCTGATCTCACATATTACTTAGCAGACAAGCATATCAATTCATAAATCACAGTCAGCTGTTTCTTAAATTTAAACGTTTATGAGAAAATAAACTGTAGACCTTATTGAAGTCCCTGAAGATCACATTAAATATTAGGAAACGCAATCTGCCGAGGTCAACCTTAGATAACAAAGTACTTATGATATATGGGAATGAGAACCAGAGAAGAAGTAACCCATCTCCAGATGTCTTGTTCCCAATCCAGTACTGTGTTTAATCATTAAATAGAACACCTAAAACATATTCTGCTTTAACAAAAGTGCATAAAGCATAGTAAAAGCTTGATGCCTGAATAGGACTACAAAACGTTATTATACAAAATCTTTTGTAGGCGGGAAAACTTGTAATTCATACACGGCTAGGAAAAATAAAACAGAAAATCTACCATACAAGCAACTCCTGTAATAGAGTTTTGACACTAGGAAAGATAAACAAAAACATTGAATCTTGTTAGGTAGCTCTTCACACCGAGCTGTTCTTGTCTGAATACCCCCTCCAATTGTGACTACCAGTTCCATATCATGCTACAAAAGAGTTTTCAAGATGATCTGGAGTCAATTATAATCTAGGCTCTGAAAAAAAAGACTTTGACATCTGGAAGTGAGAGGTCAATAATAGATTCCCACAGCAGTGGGTTGGGTATGTCATTCCATTCTTACTAAGGAAGTGACCTTGAGGTTAGACTTTAGTTGTGTACCACATTCATGACAAGCAGGTTGTGGTAAACGAATCAGATACAGAAAATAAGTCCAGATAAATCCATAGACACGATAGTTGAGTAAAAACCTTTATATAACACCAACAAAGCTTTCAGGTTTAACAACCCTTTTTCAATGCATAACATCAGGTACATTAAAACATGCCTATTTATACAAACTAGCTATCATATGACCTACAGCCATAATCACATGATAGTTAAAAACATTTACCTTATGCATAATAAAACATCTAAAATATACATCTAAAATATACATATACCTTATATTTCTAACCATATTTTATTATTGTTACTTCAATCTAGTGTATTGTATCTTAGTTAAAATAGGTTTTATAGAAAATGCACAAATCCAAAACTCAGAGCTGCTGTTAGTTGAGGTAGGATACTCACGCTAAAACACTAGTAAAACTCAGTCCAAAAAGATGCGTGACTTTCCAATGAGCAATAAAATGAAAGTAGAAATTCAAACAAATAAATCCATGTAAGTTAGCAAATTGTTTATTCCAAATGAGTAAGCGCTTTCGCCAAAGGCTTCTTCAGACTCTTTACACAAACTAAAACTTTGAACATCACTTTTAAAACCAACAAAAGCTTGTGATAGGATCTCTATAATCACATGTTTCCTTCATTTAAAAATACAGTAACCCATTAAACTCAGTTCCATGAATGTTACCTTGTTCAGCTAAGAAAAATACTGGTATATTAAAAGTAAGAACTGAATAGTTCAAAATAAACATACATAAAAAAACATACATAAAAAAAAAAAAAAAACATACATAAAAAATGCATCGGTGCCCAAACATACATTATATTATATTAAACAATTGAGTATATCTCAGAGCCTTGTCATATTTACTTATCATCTCATGGTGCTTTAGGAAAATCTCGTACTGAACTTTCAGGCAGTATATATCAAAAAAGCCATTTCAGACTTGGTTAGTATAACCCAAACTGCTTGTAATGCACATATTTACAAAGTGTGACTTTAGATATTTCCGTGTTTTACTGGAAGTTCATACTATCCAGAGTAGACTCGTAAAACAGTCAACGATTACAGGTGGTTAAAAACTTGTATCACATTAGTTAGGCTATTCTCGTATAAATCAAAAGTTAAAAACAGTTTTCAAAATTACTTATTTTCTGCAGACTCTGAACGCTTTTAAAAATCACAGCACAACAAAGTATTCCTTGCGTATGTGCCTGGTTAATTCTTGAATGCAAAACAAAGAACGCTACTGTGCATTACGTACCATAGCGTTCATAAAATAAACATTGTGTCTATTTAAAAAGCCGATTAGGCTTACAACAGGCATAAGTACATGACGAGCTTTTCAATAGCTGTCCATTAGTTCATGCCTTAGTCTCTTCAATCTCCGTTAATAAACAGGGACATTTGACATTTCAGGATGTGATCGTAACTTACAAAAATGTGGGTGGAAGAATGCTTCAACAATAAACGAAGCAACAAAACGTCTATATGGAAACAGAGCAATATCTTAATAATTAACTTGACTCTCGTACAGATCCACAATGGTGGAAATAAGCACACTGACTTAAGCAACCATTAATTGCACTTTATAATTGTTACATCCTTGATACCCAAATTTAAAATATAGACATTGTGAAATGTTAAAACTCTTATGTGGTGAAGCGGAAAATATAGGGAAGGAATACATGAGGGGGAAGGGGAAAATGGGAAGTATTTTGGCACATATATTCTGTTAATCCCGAATGGCATCCTGAGGTGTCTTACATAAGTTTTTATAAACAGTACTTTTCAATACTAAATATATGTGTGCAAAGATTCATTTCTTATGACAAATGTTGAAAGTATATGAAATGCCTACAATATGTCTGAGTATATAGATAGGTCATCTATACCATGGTCATAATGTTGTGAGGAAAAAGTCATTCCTTTAAGTTCTGTGCCATTCAATGTGTGTATGAAGGATTCAGAGGTGGTGATCTAATTAACAGAACTTTAGAACAAGAAACAAGATGGATCATAAGATTAAGGTCCGATAAACCACCAGGCCTTAACGATAAAATCCAAATAAAGCCATTTTTGAAAAGTAGAAGATTACGCAGGTAAAGAGATCTCCCACTAACTGTTCTAAATTCCACATTAGTTAGGTACATTTTCCTCACAACATTATGACCATGGTATAGATGACCTATCTATATACTCAGACATATTGTAGGCATTTCATATACTTTCAACATTTGTCATAAGAAATGAATCTTTGCACACATATATTTAGTATTGAAAAGTACTGTTTATAAAAACTAATGTAAGACACCTCAGGATGCCATTCGGGATTAACAGAATATATGTGCCAAAATACTTCCCATTTTCCCCTTCCCCCTCATGTATTCCTTCCCTATATTTTCCGCTTCACCACATAAGAGTTTTAACATTTCACAATGTCTATATTTTAAATTTGGGTATCAAGGATGTAACAATTATAAAGTGCAATTAATGGTTGCTTAAGTCAGTGTGCTTATTTCCACCATTGTGGATCTGTAAGAAAAAAATGATAATTATATAGATATTGCTCTGTTTCCATATAGACGCTTTGTTGCTTCGCTTATTGTTGAAGCATTCTTCCACCCACATTTTTGTAAGTTACGCTCACATCCTGAAATGTCAAATGTCCCTGTTTATTAACGGAGATTGAAGAGACTAAGGCATGAACTAATGGACAGCTATTGAAAAGCTCGTCATGTACTTATGCCTGTTGTAAGCCTAATCGGCTTTTTTAAATAGACACAATGTTTATTTTATGAACGCTATGGTAATGCGCACAGTAGCTTCTTTGTTTTGCATTCAAGAATTAACCAGGCACATACGCAAGGAATACTTTGTTGTGCTGTGATTTTTAAAAGCGTTTCAGAGTCTGCAGAAAATAAGTAATTTTGAAAACTGTTTTTAACTTTTGATTTATACGAGAATAGCCTAACTAATGTGATACAAGTTTTTAACCACCTGTAATCGTTGACTGTTTTACGAGTCTACTCTGGATAGTATGAACTTCCAGTAAAACACGGAAATATCTAAAGTCACACTTTGTAAATATGTGCATTACAAGCAGTTTGGGTTATACTAACCAAGTCTGAAATGGCTTTTTGATATATACTGCCTGAAAGTTCAGTACGAGATTTTCCTAAAGCACCATGAGATGATAAGTAAATATGACAAGGCTCTGAGATATACTCAATTGTTTAATATAATATAATGTATGTTTGGGCACCGATGCATTTTTTATGTATGTTTTTTTTTTTTTTTTATGTATGTTTTTTATGTATGTTTATTTTGAACTATTCAGTTCTTACTTTTAATATACCAGTATTTTTCTTAGCTGAACAAGGTAACATTCATGGAACTGAGTTTAATGGGTTACTGTATTTTTAAATGAAGGAAACATGTGATTATAGAGATCCTATCACAAGCTTTTGTTGGTTTTAAAAGTGATGTTCAAAGTTTTAGTTTGTGTAAAGAGTCTGAAGAAGCCTTTGAAAAGCTACTCATTTGGAATAAACAATTTGCTAACTTACATGGATTTATTTGTTTGAATTTCTACTTTCATTTTATTGCTCATTGGAAAGTCACGCATCTTTTTGGACTGAGGTTTTATAGAAACACTGGCATTTAGCCCTGGATCTACATCAGCCGCAAGTCTCACTATCCATTCATACTCTTTTAAATCTAGAGTATTAGACAAATCACCACCCCTATTCGTTGTCATTACTTGTTCAATAATTCTAAATTTAAAGTTATGATTAGTTCCATGAGTTTTAATATGTTTATATAGAGCATTATTTTCATTACATAATCTAATATTTGATTTGTGCTCTATGATTCTCTCTTTAAGTTTCCTTGTGGTTTTGCCCACATAAAATGATGGGCATACCTCACAGGTTGCTAAATATACCACATTATTGCTAATGCAAGTACCATGGGCATAAAATTTAAAAGTTCTCTTCGATACTGGATGTATAAAATTTTCAACACTTAAATGGCATAATTTGTCATTTGCGTATTTAAATATATCCCCACAGCAGCTACAATTATGACAAGCATAAGTTCCGGATTTCATTACTGTACTCCCTATAGCCTTTATATTATTAAAATCTTTATACCCCAATATATATTTTAATGTTCTCATATTACGGTAACCAAACTGGGGTCTATCACCTACTATTAGCTTAATTTCTTCTTGTGCTAATAGAACTTTCCAGTATTTAGTTATTATATCTCTAATAACATATGTCATTGGATTAAATGACATCGTGAATCTTACAATAGAATCAGTATTTACAGGTATCGTAGTTATATCTTCCTCATTAAGGGTTGTGTGGAAAATAGGTTTAAAAAGTGTATCCCTACATGATATAACATGTTGTTTAACACTCATAAGTAAATTTTTAGAATAACCACTTTTTGTAAAGTCCTCACAGATCTCATCAATCTGTTTTAAAAATATCTCATCAACAGTGTTCAACCTGCTAATTCTAGCCATTTGTGCTTTGACTATTCCTTTGAACACATGAGGCGCATGCATACTGGTTCCATGTAAATATCTATTAGATGCTACCTCTTTCTTGAAAACCATTGTTTCTATATTATTATTATATTTTTTAACTGTAACATCCAAAAAGTTTACAGACTCGTTCGAAACGTCTACCTTAAACCGTAAGAAGTCAGTAGTGCTATTTAAATATGATATGTATTCCATAAGGTCAGTGATTATGGCTGTAGGTCATATGATAGCTAGTTTGTATAAATAGGCGTGTTTTAATGTACCTGATGTTATGCATTGAAAAAGGGTTGTTAAACCTGAAAGCTTTGTTGGTGTTATATAAAGGTTTTTACTCAACTATCGTGTCTAAGCAGGTTGTGGTGGCAGCATCTCCTAAAAGATGTAGTGCATTCCATCAAGTCATAGCAGAATTCCAGAACATGGGGTAGAAAGGGGGGTGTCAATTCCACAATAAATTTGGTGGGTTCATATGTTTTTCTTACAATGTTTCTTATTTTTTTTGCAGCTAGTTGTCTATTTTGGAGTTTGGACTTTTGTATTTTTTAATGTAAGGTACATGGCTGAATTTTGGGTGTAAAGCATCTATATTCCCTGCTATGTGATGGCTGTTATACCCTTTGCTCCTGGTGATGAAGTGAGGTATTGCCAGCTATGCCAGGAGAAGTAGCACAGTGGATGTGTAGCAAATGCCAGCACAGCTAGCTGGAATTTTATAAAGCATTATGTATCATTTGTATATCAAATGGATTTCCACAGATACTTGTGTTGAAAAACGTATTCGTAAAGCTGCTTGTGTTAAAAATTTATCAACAGTGTACCTTGCTAGAGAGAAAAAGCAATATTCATGTATTATTGTAGCTGTTTAAATGTATGTGGTTTAACAGAGAATACTTGAATGGAAGAGGTTAATCTCAATCCACCTAACTTTGAAAATAGTTTGAAATGAAATGAACTGGCTTAGGCCATAAAGATTGTATCTTACAGTTTTCAATGCAGTCAGAGACAAAAAAATCTGTACTAGGAAGCTTTCTGTATTGTCTTTGGGGTGAACTAATTGCTACTCTGGAACAGTGGAGGTTTGAAATAGTTTTATGTCTTCCATGAACTGCAGCACATCTTAGCAAGCCTCTGTGTATGTATTATTGACACATACATGCTAAAGCCTGACAGCTTCTAGGTAAGGGGGATAACATGGGAACAAGAAGTTAGATGACCAGATGTATATGATGTCATTCTGTAATCCATCACTGAAGATGATGTTTTAATACTAGGTGAGACTGAAGTCTCAGTGTACCTGTTCCTTAACCTGAGATAGAAGGACCCCTCACCTACTTCATCTTGCCTTGCTCTAGCAAGTGGCCAGGGAATAGTAATTCTTTAGATCAGTTAGGAAAATATATTGAGACTAGTTAAGTACTGTTTTTATTTTTTTTTTCAAAATATTTATTGTATTTTCTAATTAAAACATATATAACAACAATAACGACATATGTCATCAATAAACATGGCAACAATAATCACCAACTCTCAGTACATCTATATATACAATGCACAATTAACAAAGTATATACAATGCTGCCATTTGCCTAATACATAAAGTAAACATTTGACCATATATGTATTAATCATTTAATATTAATTTATAAAAGATAGAGGTCCTCACAGATGAAACATGAGAAGTACGTAAATAAGCAGTAATATAATTAAAGGAAAAACTGAACCCTAATTCTAAGGAATATAAAATAAGTGCTATCTTTAGTGTAATAGGTAGTCAAATAATAAACTCTCGTAATTTAGAAAGTGTGGATATAATTGTTGACTATGCATTAAATATTTGTGGTCAGTTATGTGCTTAATTGTCATTTGTTTGAATCTTTTCCAAGAGATGAGATCTATCTTTCCAGTTCAGTGTAATATGAAATTTAATTAGGGGTAAAATGACTACACAGTATATGTATCTGTAGCTTCGTCAAGCCTGGAGGAGGAATATGCAGCATAGCACATCTCCAAGAAAGGTTGGTTTTCTCATAGCCCATTTTTTTTTTTTTTGTAGTTTGATTTTTAGTGAGCACCAAAGTTTGAAGGAGCATTTATAGCTCCAAATAATATGCACAATATATGCCTTTTGAGAATCACAGTAAGGACAGAATGAGGATGTTTTGGGGTCAAACTTATTTAAGACAGTTGGGTAAGATAAGAATTATTTAAGATCATTAGTTGTATTGGATTAAGTTTTTTAAAGGGGCTTGATCTTGTAGTTATTTGTATGAATCAAACTTTTTGGTTAAGTATGATTGTTCGGTCTAATTCAGTTGGATACGAGAACTTTATTTTGGTTTCTTTTTTTTTTTTTAAACAATTTTATTAGAAGTGCTGATGAAGATACTATCAACAAATAAGGAATGAACCATTTTAGATTATATGATAAATGATCATATACCAAATTAAGCAAAGTTTAACTATATACAGAATTGTTTACCATAACTCTTAAATATCAGCTTAAATAATATCTATATATACAAAATTTGCTGTGAAATTTAATTATTTTTGTAACCATTCATAAACTTTGTTCCAATTACTATAAGTAGAAGTATTCCTAGAACATCTATATTTGATGGTCAGTTTTTCCAAACAACATATTTCATTAAGTAGATTTTTAAATTGTTGTAGTGATAGAGAGGATTGTGATTTCCAATTCCTTGTAATTATTTTTCTGGCTATAGATAGTATAGACCAAATCAATGGGTAATTGGGATGCTGGTATTGGAGTATTAAATAATATCACAGATGTAGATAAAGTAAAGTTATCTGTAAATATTGCCTGCATAAAATCATTTATATCTTTCCAAATTTTTTTTAATTTGATACAATCAAAAAACATATGAGACCAATCTGCATTCAATTGCTTATTACATCTCCAGCAAGTTACATCCTTTTTCCAATTTTGCTCAATATTAAAGAAGTTATAAAATATCTATTCAAATATTTCCATGTATTTATTTTCCATTTGAGTGAAGAAGTAGTTAAACTTGATGATTTTAATATATTGATTTTATCTTTATCTGTAGGAAGTTGGCCATTAATGGAATTATAGAATTTGAATAACTGTCAGGGAAGACATCTAAGTCAGACTTTATATATATATATATATATATATATATATATATATATATATATATATGTATGTATATACATGATAATTTGTTAGTATTTGGAGAAATACTATGAATTGATAAAATTATATATTGTATTAAATAAGGTATTACTTTATTTGTTGTTGAAGACATTAATTCAATATTACTTGGGATAAACTTCCTTCCTTCTTGCAAATCTAGCCAAAAAAGGAATCAAAATCAAATTCAGTACTGAAAGTATTAATTGATTTCACTTCATTGTTAGACATCATATGGTACCAAAAACTTTAAATTTTCTGTTGAAAGGCGGACATTTGTATAGAGTTAGAAGTAAAAATAATTCCTTGCATGTAGGGTATGGGAAAAAGCAGAAATTACCAGTCTTTATATATATATATATATATATATATATATATATATATATATATATATATTATGTTTAAGTATAACATTTTAAAGGGTTTTAATAAGAGTGGTAGATAAGTACTTTTAATTTTTTCAGTAGAGAAAATAGAGAACTGATCTTTCAGAATCAAAATAGAGAGGTTATTTATAAATGATAATTTTTGTGACTTAATATTATTTAACGTATCCAAGATTAAAATTTCTATTATTTTTTTTCCATTTAGCTTGATAGTTAACATCTATAAAAAAGAGATATAGTTTTTATCATGGAAGAGATTTAATACATTCTAAATTTGGCATAGCTATACCCCCATTGTCCCAATTTTTCATATGATGTGTTAATGCAATTCTGGGTTTATTTGGGTATCATAAAAATGTATGAAACATTATGTTTATTTGTTTAATAATCAAGTTAGGGGGTGGTAAAGAAATAGATTGAGTAATATAAAGTATTTTGGGAAGTAAAATCATTTTAATAATAATAAGTCTCTCATCCATGGAAAATGGGACTTTATTCCATTGTTTAATCAAATCTTCTATCGTTGTTAAGATTTTATTATAATGAATTTGTGTGCTGTCTTTAAGATTTTTGGCTATTACAATACCTAGATAAAAAAATTGATCAGATTGTGCTAAATAGTTTTTATATTTATCTTGAAGATTGAATTGCTTTGGTTCAATTAAAATAATTTGTGTCTTATTATTGTTAAATGTTAGACCATATTTTGTTTGAAAGAAATTCATATTTTTAAAAGCTTGAATGGAGGATTTTTCATCAGCAAGGGTTAGAAGAATGTCATCGGCAAACATTTGTATTTTAGAAAATAACTTAGAATTTAAGTTGTAACCTACTATATCATTATCCCATCTGATTATATTTGCTCAAGGTTCCATAACTAAAGTGAATAATAAGGGGGATAGGGGATATCCTTGTTTAGTACCCTTAATTATTGGTACGCTTTGAGAAATACTAGTACCAATTTTAATGTAGTCTACACTACTTTTATAAAGCTGAGAAATTAAATTTATAAAATAATGGGAGAAGTTTAATTCTTCTAAAAGAGTTAATAAATAGTCCTAATTAATTGTATCAAATGTGCTGTTAATGTCTAAGCTAATTAAGGTTAGATTTTTATTTAAATGTTTAACTGAGTCAATTAAAATTAATGTTTTTTTAATGTTATCATAAGAATTCCTATTTACTATAAATCCTGTTTGGACTTCATCTATCAAATTTGGTAAAATATATTTTAATCTATAGCGAATATGGACATGAACATTTTGTAATCTATATTGAGTAAAGAAATGGGTCTATATGAAAAACATTTGGTGGGATCTTTATTAGGTTTAGGCATGGGAGATATAAAAGTGTATTTCCAAGAGGATGGGATTTTGTTAAAATTTTTTGAGATATTGAAAACTTCATGTAGGAAATATAAAGCTTTGTTAGGTAATATTTTATATATTTCTGGTATAATACCATCATTACCTGGAGCCTTATAAGGTTTTAATTTTTTAATCTGTGTCTGAATGTCTTAGATATATGTTTATCGATAATATTTTTTTTGTTCTATAGATAATCTTTTGTCAGTATATTTATTAATAAAGGCTTTAATATCTTCCTTTGGATCAATAGTATTAGAGTTTTGATTAATATCATTAAAAAACTCCCTAAATTCAGAAAAAAATGTTATGCAAGTCGGAGACAATCTTTTATTTTTGGGGTGAATATATTTCATTGATATGATTAATTTTGTTTAGTCTTTTAGTTTTGTTTGCTAGCAACTTCAGTGATTTGGGATTTGTTGTGAAGTTTATTAATTTAAACCTTTCTAATATTATTTTTGTTTTGTGGTTTAAAATTTCTAAATATTTACTATTTAAAGAATTTATTTCTTTTTGTTTATCAGTGATATATTTTCCTATGTTTTGATTTAGCTTTAAATTATCGAATTTAAGTTGTATATCACTAAGTTCTTTGTCCCATAGTTTCCTTTTATTTTGATACCAACGTATAACTTTCCCATATAAATATGCTTTTAAAGCATCCCAAATATATATTTCTGATATGTTATTGGTGTTATTAATGTCAATAAAGTTTTGAATTTCTAATGATATAAACTCTTTAAATTCTTCTAACTTTGTAATGTAAGCAGGTACTCTCTTGATTTGAATACTATAATTATTAATAAGTAAATCAAAAGTTATAGAGTTATGGTTAGAAAGAGGACAGGATATTCCTTTTGTTTTAATTAGGGAGTATGTTAAATCTCTAGAAACCATCTATTCTAGTGTGTGAGTTATGCCTATGTGAAAAAAGGTGTAAAATAAATTTGGTTCAGCAAAATTATTAATGTCTTTTAGTAAAAATAGGTCAATGAAATCCTTTAACTTTTTTGCAGATGCTGAAATTTTCCTTTTACTTTTATTAGTAGAGTCATTAGTGTCAAGAATACAGTTAAATTCTCCTGTTAGTATTATGTTTCCTTTTGCAAAATGAACAATTTGGTCCAAATGTTGTCTAACTGTATTAGTTCCTATACATATGGAATCCAGTAAATATTGACTAATGTATACATCTTTTTATTTAATTTAATTATATAATTATAGCACAAAACATTTCTTTATTATCCTTGTAACTGCCAATTATTTTAGGCAAGGGTATTGAGTTATTCCAAATAATAACTGCTCCTCTCTTCTTTTGAGAGTGTTCTGAACTAACCAAAACAGTGTAGGATTTATTATTAAGTTTAGATATATCTACAGATAATAAGTGGGTTTCTTGTAGAAATATTAGTTGCGATTTATGTAGCTTAAGGTATTTAAATACATTTCCTCTTTTACTAGGATTATTCAATCCATTAATGTTGATTGATATACTTTTTATTACTGACATCTTAAAATGTGTTATTTGTAAAATATATTAGCCATGAAGTTATAAAATGATAATAACTATTAGGAATACTATATGAAATTTTCCAATTGGTTGGAGCAAAATTACTATTCAGATAATTTTGACTAAATTTTTGATGCATATTAAAGGTGGACATTAATAAAACAATTAAAAAACTTTTGTTAAAACCAAACTTTAAAACAATATTTACAACCCATTCCCTTCTGGAGTTTAAAACACCCAATTTAGGTGACATATTATCACCTAAATTAATCCGCAAACTAGTAGCAACATTTAACCAGCTTCTGTCTTAGTAGATGAAATTATTCTTCAAACTCAGAATATTTCATCTTTCTGTCTCAATTTTATATGTGTAAAGATAAAACAATTATTAGTACCTCTACTATATTTTAAAGAGAAAACAGAAACTCTACTTATCAATGAAAAGATTTTCTAGAAAATCTAATTCATTACTGACCACATAGTAAATACATTTTGAACAATGAAACATTGATAAGCAATCTTTTAGATTAAACATTTTTATAACTTTAACTATCATTTACTAATTTTATTGTGTTTTTAGTTATTATTCAAAATTAATGAAGTATATGACGTTACACCACATTTCTATTCTTTCTAAATTATATTTCACCTAGAAAGTGTGTAGCAAAAAATAATTAATAAAATGTAAAACTATCATATATATTCTAGATAATGCAAATAATTAATCATAACAATTTACTATATTTGAATGTAAAAAGATGAGTTTGAAAAATCTTTATAAATAAATAATTTTATAGCTTATCATTTTACATTATTTTGAGTATGTAGTCCCACAAATTCTGAGTAATTCCAGTTGAAGTATCTTCATTTATTACAACAATTATCAGATGCTGCAAGAGATTTGATGTAAGTCTTTAATTAAATATTTCTGAACTTATTCATTGTAAAGTTCTTTCTTCAATTCCAAAGTTAGAGAAGGAATGTCAGTTTACTTTAACATCTATATCAACAATAAAATTTAAACAGAGCACTAAGGTTTATTATTCAAAAGTAGCAAATAATATATAACAGTAGCTGCAGTCATTTTATACAATTACCAGTTAGAAACAGATGTATTTGGGTGAGATTTAAAAGTTCCCATCTATGGTTAGCTAAAGTCAAATTGACTAAGAAAATAGGCTCTCTATCCTATTGTATATTACTTGAAGAGCATCTAAGCTTAATATTAACTATTGGCTAAAAGCTTAACAAGCATTGTTTACTAAACTAATAATGTAGTCATTATCATAAGAGTATATAGAGCTATGTAACGATTTATAGTGTGTCTAAAAAGAATACTACTATCACTGTAGTATACAATGTCCCTCAAATGCATTGATTTTTATCAATTTCATATATAGCATCATCTATTTTACATAAAGGGCATGCCTATTCATGAAGTAGTGTAAAAAATTCTGTTCAGCTCTTTTCCATTCCATTCTTACCCTGATACAATTAGTAAGTTTTTGTATGAGAATAAGTAGTTATTAACCTAGATTTTGTAAAGCCCATATGATTGAAACCTTTCTTCAAAAAATACATATTGTATAATAATGAAGATTTATGTGAAATTCTCATCCTAATGCTCTCTGTGTCTTAAAAATAGTTCAGCTAATATAGGAATCATGTGTTGGAAATTCAAATAAAAAAAATGGCAAATAACTTTGTGACAGGAACAGAAATTGTAATCTGTGTGTAAATGTATGTGCGTGCTTGCGTGCAAACAAGATAATGCTTGTGTGTGTGTGTGTGTGTGTGTCTGTATATGCATGAGCCTGTGTGTGCGATTTGCTTGTGTGCTTGAGTGTGATTCTTCCAATATGCATCTGCTTGCGTTAAAGGAGTATTGAGGAAAAGGTACCAGTGACTACAAGATGTGATGGTAGTTAACTACCATGATGCATAGTACACTCTTGAAACAATTGCTAAGTCAATATCCACATTCAAATGTATCAAAACAAATGCAATGTGGGCATGCCAAACATAACATTTAGTATTCTGAACTTCTTATCACCCCTGAATAACCCTACAGAATTAAAAGATAATGATACATGTAATGCAGTGACCAGCACCAACCAAACATTATACCTTAAGTTAATGTGCTCGGCTGCCAATCCTTGTTCCCTGTGTGTCACCCTTCACAATATATATTTCAGTAACCTTTATAACCTCTCTTATGTTCCCTCCTATTATCATGGTAAGTCTGTAAAAGCGTTATAATGCTCTGTTTCTCTTGCTTACTTTTAATATTCACTAACTTATTTCAATTTATATTTGAGAAGTCCTACAAATCAACAAAATCACATTTATAATAAATATTATCAGAATGTGTACCTAGTAGTCATCCTGTATAAAAATAGAGGGATAGTAATCATCCTTCAACCAGGTTTTGAATATAGCAAGAATATGGGGATTTTCTGTTACCAAGCATGCTTCAAGACTGGTCCATTTATTGTTAAGGCTGCATACATTAAGGTAAGCAATTGCATTTCTGATATGAAAAGTGATTGAGTTCTGTAATTAAGGGTTGAGTTGAGGCAATCCTGGGGTTGTTGACTTCTAAATGAGTATGGGTTGCAATCAAAATAGCTTCCTCATACTATGAGTGAGTTTATTGCTGGTATCATTCAGTAGATTGTGCATTCTTATGTACCAGAAGTGGGCCTGAGTGGGCTTGAGTTTTCTTGACAAGGATGAGAAAGAGGTAAAGTATCTGTAATGAGTATACTGAAGACAACAGTAACAGACAAATAGTAAGACAGCATGTTAAGGAATTTGTTTATAGATTAAATAATTGCAATATGAATCTGCAAAGTTGATGGGGTTATAAACTGTAAAGACAGAGAAAGAGAGATAGATAACATGGATAAGGAATTGTCAAAGGTAAAATAGGTGCTATAGCGAGGTACCTGAAGGGTGAAATTGGTGATAAAATGGAGAGAAAGGGCTGGTGGGAGTCAAACACAATAAGTAATGCACCTTATTCAGAACATTAAAGAAGACCAACTCCTACAGTAAAAACAAGAAATGAAACAAAAGAATTACATTAAAGACGAGTATTAATATACTGGTAGTGTCCTTTCAGTTCACTCATTCTAAAAAAAAAAAAAAAAAAAAAAAACAAGAAATTGTTTGTGTTTAACTGGCATACTGTTTAAATAATTTCTTAATTATGCCCGAAGGAAGGCAAGTCAAAAGTGTAAAATATTACAAAGGACCATTAAAATTGTTCCCTAAAAAAGGCCTTGTTGAGTTATCGTTTCTTGAAAAACTGGAATAGTTTGGCTGGGACAGCAATAGCTACATAATAAAAGCTGTGGGCAGTTGCTGTCAACTTGTAGCTGTGAGTGGCATTACATGATCTGCATTATTTATTTGTTTATTTATTTATTTATTCATTTATTTATTTATTTTCAATTTTCATTTCTTGAAAAATGTTCAGTGGGCTAGCAAAAATATACTATATTCTGATAGTTAACTGAGAATAAAAGAACCAAACTTAACATTTTAACAAGTATTTAACACAGAAGTTTTTCAAGAATAATATATAAAGGAAATAATTAAAGGAACACCTCAGCCTAAATTTTGTCATTGTTGTAAATATGTGTTCCACTCAGTTCAAAGAAGAAGCTCCCACACCTTATCAGCTAGGAAAACTGTGTCAGAAAATGAACTGTAAGTGCAGAGCCTCTATCTACATCCTAGGTTATGAATTAAAACTATAACTGTAGCTTGCCAACTAGGCTAAGAGTACAACACATTTTTTTATGAAACACATTTTTTTTTTCTTTATGGAACATTTGTTATTTCTCATGAGTATTTCTTGATAAAAGCCATGCAGATTACTTCACTTCATTTCAAGATTCTAAAGCAACATATTTTGTTGTAGACCAGGGTTAAATGTCATTTAGTAATTCAGTAGGAGAGTCCTGGCTGCTTCACGTATATTGGAATCATTGGATGCATTCCTTGAGCTGTTTTCAAATATGAAGTGAACAGATTCTAGCGGGAAACTAACGGTGCATTTTCTTAGTGTTTTGTGCACTTGTTTGGCTCAAGATTTAGCCAGTTAGTCATTTATTCAAATCCGATGCTTCAGTTAACCGTCACAAACCATGTAAGCACCAAAACCACCCCAACAAAAAACAATCAGACGTAAACCAACCAGCTCTGTGATCCTAACAGCAAAGCAACCAAACATTTTTAAATTAATGAACTCCTCCATTCAGCAAAGCACCACATCGCCAACACTTCTGCACTTTCTGCAATCTAGCAAACCCGCACACAGAAGCAGATCCATCTTCCTAGCACAACAAAACTGCAGAAGCCTGTTAGAGGCAGGAATACCAAACCTTCCTGCCAAGTAATTGCCTTCTTCCCAAACCCCAATAGCCTCACACAACATCAACAAGCCTCGAAAGTAACAGATAATAATAATAAAAAAAAAAAAGACACAAAGAGGGAGATCGCAAGTCCCCACACAACACCCGCAGATCACCAGACCAAAACCACAGAACGAGAACTCAAAAATGTGCCCTTGGAAGTCCCACAACCTCCAGACAACCACAGCCCAAAACTGCACATATGCAAAATAAATACAACAACGTATTTATTAATTCAGGTGAGCCTTCCATAGCCAATCAGAGATCCAAGCAAAACAAACCACTGTTACAATCAATCAATTTATCAAGCAGACAACTGCAGGATGCATGCACATCACAACAAGTCATAATAAGACCACATCCATAGCAGGAAATAAACTAGAAGCACACCATCAAAGTATTCCACCATAGCCTTAGGGATATTTTACTGTATAACACTACAACTACCATTAAGCAAATTATATTAGCAGAAAAGTAACACAATTAACAATATAGAAACTAAGCTAAAAGGCTCACCTGGAAATCTAGTTTCCTTTCCCTGACTTATAGGGTCAAATAACTGATAGTAATATAGAGTCAAATTTTTTTATTTTATTTTTTTTATGTTAAAAGGTTTTAAAAGTGACCTTTTGTAATAGCTGTTACTTATGAATAGTTGAATATAAGTCATTTTTTAAGCTGCTTTTTAGGATCAAAGGTTTTCCATGTGTCGTTGTCTGCTATTCTCTTAAGGCTAGTATTTGCCCATTACATGTCTTCTACGTTTTCTATAATTTTGTTGTTTTTAATGTATGATAGAGCAGAGTCTAGATCTTCAAATATTTTATTTCCACTTTGATGGAAGATTTTTAGTTTTGCAGGGAATAGCAAATGTGCTTTTATTTGAGTTTTCTTAAGTTCTTTGTGTAAAGACAAAAGGATCTTTCTTTTTGAGATCACAGCTGGAGAATAGTCATTATCAAATCTAATGACTTTTATCTTTTATTTTGATTGGTGATTTTGCCCAAGCTATCTTTAATACCATCTGTTTGTCATGGGTAGAGAGAAATTTCACAATGACAGACTTAGTAATACTAGTTTGGCTATTTTTAGCTGTTACCAAGGATCTATGTGCTATTTCGATACCATATGAAAAAGCCTCTGGAAGATCCAACACTTCAGGAATCCAGGAAGAGGGGAATTTCACCATATCAGTTTCTTCTATGTTGTCAGGTAAGTTAAATATTTTTATGTTGTTTCTTCATGACCTATTTTCAAGATCATCCACTTTTGATTGAAGAAGGGTATTCTGTTTTAATAAAAATTTGATGTTATGCTCATTTTCTTGGGTTCTGCTGTATGTCATTTAAAGCTGTTTCTATTCCAGATATCTGCTTTTTCTGCTGGGTAAGGTCATCATGAATAAGATCCATTTGTTGAGTACATTTCTCCTTAAAGTTGTCTATTTTCATATCCATTTTATCTAGTTTTGATGAAAGTTCTTGTAGGTTAGTTATTAATGACGGAAGTTCTTTTTTAAAAGATGATTCTTGATGAGAAGTTTTGTTGTAGCTCATATTGTTCTGATGCTGAAGTTTCCTTAGTATAATTTGACAGGAAAATTTAATAATTAAAAAAATTATATATTATCCTAATATATAGTTTAAAAAAATAGTTTATGACAAAAAATCCAAAATTAGGATAGATATGTTATTAAATTCCTGTCAAAAAAAGGTCTGAAAGACAGAGCTGATAAAAAATGCTGCTACACTGCGGACATCTTGGCCATGCCCCCTCTTCATTTTGGTTTCTAATTGACATAGTAAGTTTATATGTATTTGAAGTCATTTTCTTCATAATTAAAAGGAGGTTCCAAAGAATTTTGCATGTGTTTATGTCATTTTCATTGATAGTAGGTTTTCCAGAATTTTGGCAGTCAATTCTCTGATTTGTCTTAGAATAATGGAATCATTTTTAGGAGGGATATGTGCTAGTCTCATTTTTGTTAAAGAATGTTTTTTAAAGTGGTGAAGGTCTAACAGACAATTCTGTTTTAGGAGAGGGAAATTGTTAAGGTTATGTATTTTGTTGGTGAGCTTGAGGTTTGAGTTAAGGTGTAATGGTTGCAGGATGATTAAGTCATTAGATAAATTTAAAGTAACAATGAGTTTTTGAAGATTAGTTATCTTATTCTTTAAGGATGTGTGTAACTTCATGTTTTTAGGCTCTCCTTGTTAAGGAAAGTAAGAGTTTTGGGACTGAAGCCAATACTCTTAAAATAATTATAAAAAGGTTCTATCCAGTCCAGTGTCCAAGTCTTCATATTTGGGTTATAATCAGAAATAGCCATAGGTCCGCTAGACTTAATAATGTCATAATATAATTTGAAGTCTGGGAGGTTCAGCCTTCCTTGGTTCTTAGGATATACCAATTTTTATAAGCAATTTTGACGATTTAGGAGATTATAAAAATTTGGACAGAGAAGAATAAAGTATCTTACAACATTTATTGTGTACTATTATATATGAGGCATTAAATCCATATAAAAGTCTTGGCAATATGTTCATCTTAACAATAGCCACTTTTGATAGAAAGAATGTTGAGTTTTATTCCATCTAATGAGGTCCTGTTGTATTGCTAACCAAAGTTTGGTAATGTTGCTTTGGTAAGATAGTTTTGAGTCTTATTGAAAATACATTCCTAAATATTTCACACAATGACTTATTTAATTTCCATTGTGAGGGGATAGACAAGAAGTTGGTAGGATGAATTAATTGAGAAGATTAAGGATTTTTCTGGGTTTACTTGATAATTAGAGTGCTTAGAAAATATATCTATGGAGTTCAAAATGTGTTAAGTACCATTTTTCTGTATTCTGTGAATCTATTCATCTTTGTTTTTTTGTATTTCCTCTTATTGAAACCCTGGTGTTAATTGTAAATAGATATTTAGTATTTTCATGTGGCTTTATTATTATTAAATGTATTTAACCTTTTCATTACGGCTGGTCCTTTAGGGCATATTTTATTCATTGACACTGTGGCCACTCCTGAAAGCCTGACTGCCTTTGGTCAACATTACCATTTGCATTAATATTAATTTTACTTGGTATAATTGGGTACCCTTGCACCAGCCTTAGGGCAGCTGGCTTTGGATTGTCTGCTGGTGGTGCAACTATCGTATAGTCTGAGCAGAAGAGGGTATAGCTAGTAAATCAGTGCCAGCCTTTTTTTCGGTGTGTGTGTGTGTGTGTGTGTGTGTGTGTGTGTGTGTGTGTGTGTGTGTGTGTGTGTGTGTGAAAATCAAATCTCAAAGAGAGTGTGTGTCAGCTGTTTGGAGCAGGGACACAAAGTATGGGTTTCACAGAGAGTGTGCTGGATAACTTGGCTTGGACACTCGGCTGAGGTCAAAACACTATAGCTGTGCCAGTGGGCAGTATTACTGGGGACCTACACGGAGACAGATAGAGAAATCAAGACCCTGTACTGAGTGTGTTCCCTGGGTGCTTTTAAGGGAAATTGTGCTTGATGCAAAGAGCTGCATCTAGAAATACTGGGCGTATTCATTTTTGTTCCAAGTGAACATTCCTCTCTAGTGCCAGTGGTGAGGATTCAGGCTCCTTGATTATTAGCCCAGAGTGGGGACATCACACTCCTCATCCCTGGATGATGGAAAACAGGAAAAATGAATAGCCTAGCAGAGGATGGGAGGCTGATAACTAAAGAAGATGGGTGGGCCAAAACAAAATACAACAAAAAAATGTGAACAATGAGATATGTCTTGCAATGTTATCCACATACTACACTGCTGAAAGGGGAATTTACAAATATGATGGCACACATAAATAAGGCATTCAACATTAAAGCAGATCAGATGGACAATTATTTCAGCATTACTTGGATGCTCCATTCTCATAGTTAGAGTTTTCTTTTCTTTTTTAACTCCTAATGAATTTTTAAAAATCTTTATAGTTGCTGAATTGAATCACTAGAACAGTTTGTTGCTGGAATGACTGAAGATATTGTGTAATGTACCAACACAATGGCTAGTTCTTCACAAGACAGGTACTGCTTAATGTCAAAGGACAAAGTGCCTGCTGGAGAGATAAGGATGAAGTTAGTCAGATGTCTCTGGGTAAGAAGACACACATTTTGTTGCTCATATGTTCTATTACCATACAAGTTACTATTTGCTTCAGGTGAGAATGACCTATAGCTATCTTTCTTGAAACATTTTTAAGATACCTGGTAAAAATGAATAATCTCATATATATATCACAGCTTACCTGTATGTACCATTTGAACATCACTGCCTAGCAAAGCAATGATTCTATGAAAAGTAATAAGGTCTACCAAAGCACATTGCTATTCCCTTCATTCTGTGTCACTTTATGCAATGCTTGTAACAAAGTTGTGGTTTGTGCTGAAACAGCATAACCTGTTCCCTATTACAAATAAAATGAAACTTTTCTGAAATGATCTTCTTATAAGAAAAATACAGAGTGTAATATTAAACGTCTTTTATAATAGTGGTATTTAATAATGACATGTTTTCTACATACCTAAAACACTTATACATGCATTAACTGAAGTAGCCATGAGTCTAGAATCAAAACCATGCTGAAAAGCCATTAACACATTCACTGTGCTCTGAAAATGAGAATCCCACCAGCCATATGCTCATTATGTGTAGATTTAAAAATGCTGAGCAAAAGGCAACATTCTAGATGTTGTGGAATTTAATTGTGTATAACAGCTGCTTGCTAAATGTCATAAGATAATAGTTTTATCATCAGACAACTATGCTGAAATCATTGTCCTTCTTATACGATTACTATAATTTCTCTTGAAATCCATCAGCTATCCATGCACACTTTAGTTTGAAGCTTGGTATTTCTTAAGTGCTGTTATCTAGCAATCATACTCCTGCAGGTAAAAATCGCTTAATATTATCTGTAATCAAAAGTGATATTATAAGCAGTTTACAAGATATTTAAGTATTCTAGAATTTAGTGCTCTGACACTATATAATTTTAATACAACCTCTTTATACTGTAATGTAATCAGATGCTAAGCATGTACTACAGTCCACTTTACTTCAAGAGGTAAATCTGCACTGTATTTTGAAGCAAAACTGCTTACTTGAATTCTAGTAGCAGGAAATACAGCTGAACAATTTGTTGCTATACTGTTAGAAATTTGTGATTATTACTTGCCCAGGAAACAATGTAATTTATGGACATCTTTTAGCCAAAGACTGCACCATATGTTTATCAAAAAATAAAATAGTTTATTTTACCCACATATTCTAAACCTGTAACTGAAGACATGCAATAATTAATAAAACATAGATTATAAGTTACACTGATGCCTAATAATGTACAAAAGAAATTAAAGTTGCCTGTTCTTTTATTTTGGAGTAAATTTGTGGCATACAAGCCCATATCATATTAGGCAGATACGCTACAATGCAAAATTGACCATTTTATACAGTGGATTCTAATGATGACTGGTGAATCATACAAAATGTTTAAAAGCACCCAAGGAAGATATAATCAAAAGTGAAAGTAAAATATATAAAACATGAAAGTTTAGCACTTTTCTATAAAATTCTCTATTTATAGTATGTGAACATCATTTAGGATTCATTTTGTAGAATTTACTTTCACTTTTGGAAACGTTGAGCCTAAGAAACATAGCACAAACTGAAAATTGTGGCAATGCAATAGTGATATAATGATTCTTACTTGGCTGAAAGTAGATTTGAACTCATTGCTTTCAGTTCTGCAATACTAAAGTTCCTATTGAATATTACTAGTGATGTGGTTTCAGCATTCAGTGTGTATGGTTTTCTTCCTTATTTGCTTGATATCATGACTGAAACCTTGCGATATGTGTAAGTAACATATATACAACTTTGGGGACTTTTGTCTTTTGTAGATTTTGTTGAAACTATGTTTCAAAAGGTTAGATACATCCAGACAAATCTTCAACGAATTGAAACTTACGGAAATGTAAGCAAAGTTCTTTGGTATGTGAGTTTAAAAAAAGTTGTTAAAACTTCACATAGTTGAACATAGCTAACAAACTACTTTGTACTGAAGGTAAAAATCAACTAGAAGATATGAAATTGTGACAGGAAGTTTGTTCACTGTTGCATAGTGTTCTGTTTAGCCTGTAAAATACTTAATTTTGCCTGGGACTAATGAATCCCAGTGGACAGAGGAAAAATGGTATAAGGCTGTTACTCTCACTTGTAAGTCACTTTGTAAGTCACAAAACACACGGAAAACAGCAAGCAAATCAGTTAATAAACCTTACAGATAAACTATGCAAGCTGGCATGATACTCTTTTCTGTTGATTTTAACTGCTTTGATGATGTATAGCAGGATGGAATACAAATGCTTTCCAGGCTGGCATGCAGCTCTGGGTCTGCCTGTAGCTGAATGTAGGCCTGTATCTGTAAAATGGGAAATGACCCCACACTTAATTTTATAGTGCTACAGGGGCATGCTGTCTATGTGCCAGTGAACACTTCTGCCATCTTACCACAGTGCTGCAGGACAGTGTCTGTTTGTCTTGCCTAAGACTTACTGTTGTGGTGTCATTTAAAATTGTATTTAAAACAGGTATACAAGCAGTCTTTTTTGAATCAATCTTGTACAGCAACTTTGATTGGGGCAAGAGAGATTAGGCAAAGAACAAGATGCAGAAAAAGTGGTATAAGTAGGGTACAGGAGGGGTGCTACTTGACAATGAACAAAAAAGGTACTTATGAAAGGGAGGCAGATCTTGGGAAATGAACACATTTGGGGAATGCTAGACAATGACTAATTCTAGACCTGTGTTATAAAAGGATCCCTTGAAAATCAGTGTTACTGAATATTAAAATGAGAGCAGTGGTATATAGTGCCTCCTAAAAACTACAGTCCCAGAAATTAAGGCACGTGACTCCTGAGACTCTTAGACTTTGTACTGTCAAAGGGATGATGTTGGTCACAGTGATAATCATTGTAGAGCGCTTGTAAAATGTGTGGGATTAAATGAGGACACACATCTGTCTTCTCATCAGATCAGAAAAGCAATGGGGTGTCCAAAGGTGGTAAAATTGTGTCTCAAACTCCATAGCAACATGAATCATCATCTGTGCTTTCCTGTCACCAAAGTTATATGTCATCCTTCCTGATTTCACTTTCTGCCAGTTATTTCCCTAGCAGATCCAAAGCACATAAGTACTAATTTTCCTTTTTCATGAAAAACAATTCTTATTCCTAATCCTGTTAGTTATCTCATAACTGTTTTGAATTTGTTAGTCCTTTCTTTTTCAATACCTAATGATGCTACCTAAAACATTACCGACAGCTACGCTTATAGGAAATAGCTTATTTTCTAAAAACTACAAGTTTGCAGTGTCTTTTTGATTTAGGCAGCCAAAATATTGAAGAATCTGCATTCTGTGCAGATTTCAAGCATCATATTGATTACTGTAAGAAATATTAGGACCCTTAATGACCAAACCCTTACACAATTATCAGTCCTCCTTACTTAATCCACCTTGTAGTGAAGTAACACATGGAAGCTTCCAAATGACACCAAAACAGAAAAATAAAAACAGATATCTTCAGATGGTTAACAGTGGTAATAAACAGTGACACACTTCAGAGGCCTTATTGGTCCAGCAGATATCATTCACAGGTATATAACCTGAAAGGTATGGAAAGAGTGTTTTTAACCTTTCCCACCCCAGGAGGATTTCCATATCAGCTGCTATTGCTCAAGCCCCACTTAGTTTAAAGGAGTTCTACAGTGAACACAAGCACACAAGCAAAGCAACTGTAGCTATTAAAGTAATGACAGTGTCAACAACAGATCCTTAGGCCTCCATTCTGAGCTGCCATGTTGTGTAGAAAGGTAGGAGAAAGGCAAGGCCCAGCCAGATACCAATTGCTAGATGTACACATTGGGTATTGTAAACGATTTACTGTATCAATCTACAAGTTTTCTCCAGGACCCCATCTTCCTGTTGCAGAGTTTGATACTAACTACTGTACTGAGGGCATCCTAAGGTTGAGTAGGTGTGCATTAGATGCCCAGTTAGTGTTCATAGCACAATCATTTACTGAAAAATGTATCCAGTGACTGAAACATTGAGTTACAGGCACTAGCAGAGTGGATGCTAGTCACATGGATGTCTGAGGGGCTTGCAGTTAATTTTCATTGCAAAATGTTTGTGGACAGGCACTTTGCTTTGTTCTAGTGAGATATACGACCACTCTCTACTGAATCAGACGTTTAACGTTCTGAGGTCAGGGGGAGATAAAAATAACACCCAACCTATTGGGCTCCTCAGACTTGGAGGATGAGGAGGAGGTTCTAGCATATTCCAACCAAATATATTCTTCCCTGAAGTATAACAGAAATTAAAAGAATCTTCTTTATTTATGTTTCCCATATGAGGATGTTACCTTTGGGGATACTCTTAAAATTATAAAAGTGCATTTAAATGGGAGCGGGGTCAAGGAACTATCACCCCAAAAAAACAAAGTCCCAAGACCTCAGCTATTTCGCTTTTCACTCTGGGCTTTTAATATGCGTACTGAAGTACTTCAGTGTAACTGAACTCACAGTCCATGGCTTATAAAAGACCAGGTGAAATTTATGGGGTGTAGCAGTAATTCTAGTATTTGTACAAAAACCCAGTTACTGATCCTAATAATATTTGTATGAAAACATTGGAATAGACTTGCACACACTCCATAATGCCTGGGAGAGTAGAATTCTGATGAAGTGTAGCAGGAAAGCATATAGCTAAGGTACCTGTGTACTATGGACACAATTTGTCAAACTTTTGTGGTATTGGGCTAACAGGGCACTCACAGACACATTGAGGAAAGGGTATGAGAAATTTCTGATGATTTTCTTAGTGTAAAACAAAACATATCAAACTGCTGAAAAAAATAAGAAAGTATATATAAAGTGTGCATATGGTATTTTGTTTTACTATTAAAATTACAAAATTTAAAACAGATTTTGTAATTAAATGTCGAGGTGTATTGTCAAATCTGCAGATTTACAACAAAAAAAATCTGCAGTAATTGGCGAAAAAGTTGAATTCAACATTTTACTGCAATTAACGACAATGCCAACCTTGCCATAAATCCCTAACTCCTAAATATAACATCCCGTATTTGCATGGGGGGAAGCCCCCTGGACCCCCTGTGTGGGGCTGTGCCCCCCAACTATATAGTACAACTCTGAGGTCACACTACAGTGAGGAAAGGGATGTATTTCCCTAACCACACTGCACTGTGATCTCTGTAGATCCCTTCTAACGTTTATATTAGCGAATGCACAGGTCATTTGCTAATACAAACATTCAAACATTCAGAATGTACTCATATGAACTATTCAAACATCTGTAGTTTGAATTGTTCATAGGTGTACATTCTGATGTCAGGATATTAATAGTAAACCTGATATTTTAGATGACTCCTCCAGGATTCCTCCTTTGCTGTTTGCCATTAAGTGACACACCAGGCCACACAGTTTGTCTCCCATTCTAAGAAGGCATGAATAGTCAGCTCCCCAGTACTCAGTAGACAAAATCATCTTCCAGGAGATACAAGAATAAAACAGAAGCAATGTCATTTGTTGAACAGCTTTTTCAACATCTCCCTAAATTGCTTAATAATCAATAAATTACCATTCAAAGCGTAACCATTTTATAGGAAATGATTGCTACACAAGTAATTTAAACATGAAGCATTTCCAGAACCAGCAGCAGCACCACTGGAGAGAGATAAATGGACCTCTCCAGCAAGCATAGAGACTGAGGCCCATAGACTCATACTCTCCCTATAATAACAATGAAGAGTGACAGCCTGAGACAGTCCCTAGATGCCCTTGTAATCTGTCTTTCTGCTTGTATGTCTGTCTGTCCTAAATTCTAGAAATTCTTTTGGGGAAAATGTCTGTTTGAAAATATTGGTGGTTTCACCTGACATCAGATAGTAAGGAGGTGGTGTCTACAGCTTACACTTTAGTGATTGTTCTGTTCTGTTTACTTTAAGCCATTTTTCTGTTTCAAAGACTAACTATAGCATGTGTTCCTCATAATAATACAACAAGTGGAATGTAAAGCAGTCTGCAGACTTATGTCTCAGGGACAGACAATGGAAACTACTCATTATTCTTACTGCCGAAAAAGGACCAATGAAATCCAACCTGGGCTCATCAACTTTAAATAAACACTTGAAAATGAAGTACAATGCTGCCTTAATTATGCATGACGAATACCTATTACCATATGCCCACCCACAGAGTATACTAGCAGTTTCTCAAACTTATGGTGGGAAATTCTACTACCAATTTAGTTCCTTTTCATTCATTTTTTTCACTATAGACAGGCTTTTCACCTGATAAATAGCCATAGGTTTGCTCAGCTGAGATTGCAGAGTTCACTGTTACTCCGACTTGGATGACTGTTAGTTACAAGCCCATTCAGTATTAGAATTCCATACAGCAGTGAATCTGTTAGCAAACTGTTTTCACAACTTAGAAAACTTTCTGAAACACAGAAATCTAAACTATGTTTTGGACAACTGAAGAAGTTGTTAGGCACTATCCTGAATATGTGAAATGACATTCATTATGCCAGAACAGCAGGCAGCAGATAAATAACACATTTTTAATTTTTATAAAATCAGTGCCATCTTAATGCTGGAATCACACCACTCAAAATGCCAAACTGCACAAGGATAAAGTATAATAAAACTTAAATGGGTTGGTAAATCAGCAAATCCATTGTGCCGGTGATAGCCATTCAGGTTATTCAGAAACATATGCTTTCCATTTCTCCCTTTGGAAACAAACTTGAAGCTGACAACAGAAAGGCTTTGTTAAATGTGATTTCCCATTGTCATCAAATGTCTTTAGAAGACAGGAGGAAGCACATTAACCTGAAGGCAATGGTGGCCACCTAGTATGCCATGCTCACCTACCAGAACTGCTAAAAAACAGAATTTTCAACTAGAGATATACAAGACCAGTGTGAGATGGTACATTGCCAAGAAAAGGAACCCACTTGTATCCACCTATTCATTCTAAACAGGATGATGTGGGATCTGGACATTAAACCTAGTCTCCAAGCAATCTACATACCCAACCAAAGAATACATTACCAGAGGGCAAGGTCATGCATATTATGTCCTCATGAGCACGTGATCCATAGAGAAACCTTCCCAGACATCACAGTTATGAATGGTTGTCCAAGCAAAAACCTACCTGAATCCCAACTGATTCAAAAAGATCTCCAACTTTTGTTAAAAGATTCTAGTTGCAGGAGAGCTATTAGCAACTGCATTCTAAATCAAATAACACCAGACAGGTTATTCTGTCCATTACCTTTAACACCTCTCATGCCAGAAATGTTTTTAATATCAAAAACAGAAAAACAATAGTTATCCTTACAATATCAGTCTGTCGAAGACAAGTGTGATTCACTCTGCTTACTCAATTACAATACAGGATCCAACAGTTCTTGCTCTCTGCTGCAAGCATCTCATGTAGAAGAAGGCAAAACATTAAAGCAAGATGCTTAAGTGCTTGCAGCATGGAAGATATGAATAATACCAGACAGGCATTTGTACTTAACCAAATGTCTTAACTATTCTCACCATGCTTAGGAGGCCTACTGTCAGAACGTCATATTTATAAAAATGAAATGTTTACACACTGGTGTCACAACAGGCAAGTCAATTCCATTTCTTCCCTTACATCTCATGACCTCCATAGGCTCATAGGATCATAGATAAATATAAGGCTAGCTGAACTTTTGAGCCATTTTAGGCCTAGCCAGTTTCAGCAAAGGTGAGAATTAAAGTCTGGACCTTGTATGGGACGTAAACATCTTAAAAATTATGCCAATCTCTCCCTCAGTCATGCCAATTCCTCCCCACCTTCAGTGTCAGTTGGCCTTTACCAGTTATCTCTGCTTTCATCACACTTGATTGTGTTTTTTTATTGTAAGACATCATAAAACATCTTTTAAAAATGTCTCAGGCCCTACCCCTGGTCAAATGCTTCCTTATATCTCTCCCTACATTTAGTCCAATCAATGTGTGAATTAAAATGCCTTTCCGAGAAGGCTTTCCTCTTTGCAGCAGATAGACCATCCAGGAAGATGCTCTCACACTGCAAATTCTTAAATGTGGGAAGCCTTAAATCATCTTTTACAAAGACAAGACATCCTTAAACTTTCTGATCATGTATGAGGTGGTTTCTGATCTGGCCATAAATGAACTTACCAGCTTTATATATATATATATATATATATATATATATATATATATATATATATATATAGGTCTACTTGAAGTTCAAAGTTTTGAAAGTTTGAGCTTCCAAAGTAGATCCAGAAAAAAAATAATATATATATACTGAATGAAGCTAATGCTCTTTATTGACACACTAGAAATTGTACCTGGAACAGGTACTTAATAGTCTGAGAGGAGGTCCCTGGGAGACAAGAGGTGAATACAAAGAATTGTTGTGGCAACTTAAACTAGATGGAGGTAAACTCCTAGGGGTAAATGATAACATTTCCATTTCTAATATGTAAAAAATACAGGTGACCAAGCTTTGCTAAGATATCATTAGCTGGGAGGTTATTTATTATTGAGGAATTATTTATGCATCAAGGTAGTTTTATGAATTTTGTATTGAACTATTAATAATATTACATTTAACATTTTAGACTATTTATGTTTTTCTGTATAGTACATGTTTTTTATGCATTGTATAACTCTATGTATTGTATGGAAGTATGTTTTTGTAGTGGTACATTTGTCAGCATTGATTCCATTTCTCATTGAAAATGTGTTAGTTGGATTTGACTGGCTAAGGGTTTAATTAGAGGCTATAAAAAGACTGATTTCATGAATTAATTTGTTCTGATGAAGTCTGTGATCTTTCAGATGAAAGTGCCCAATCTATGCAATTTTATTTTATTTTATTTTACAATTTATTCTGTCCACCATAGTGGTGGGTTCAGCCTTTTGTTTCTGGTTCTTGGTTTTACGGCGAGTGGTTATTTTGTGTGTTAACAGCTTGCTATCTAAAGTCTGACAGCAAATAAGAAAGGATTTTTTACACCATGTATTCCCACACAATAACAACATCTCTCCAGCAAAAGGGAGGATTTTAAATACACTAACCAACTCTTAGTTCATAGGGTCATAGGTTCATAGGTGTTTACTAGCCTAATGACCACAAGGGCCTTTTTAAGCTTACCCATGCATCCCAAATCTCTGATAAGTTCTTGTACTCTTGATTAGCATAAGCAGGGGCCTGGGAGATGAAACATTTACAAGCTCGGGCCTGGGAGATGAACCATTTACAGGCTACCTGTGTCCATTAGAGACATAGGTGTCAACACAGGGATGAATTTCCTGTTCCACATCTAGTTATCCAAGTTACACTTGAACTGGGATAAGGAGGAACTCTGTTTCCCATGGATTTTGAGCCAGCTCAAGAGAAGCAGTAGTCTCTGGGATACATACCTGTCTCTCCAGCAGGCCCTGTTCATATCACAGGCAAGTTTAAGTCTTTAGAAAGGGTCATTCTGGTGCCATTTGTTTTGCAGATATGCAAGATGTCAATCAGGGTGGGGTCTGACAATGTTTTATATGCCAGGCATTGACTCCTACTCAACAGCCTGTAGGAGACAGACTACAGGGACAGGGTCTTGAGGCAGACATCACTGGACACATTACTTTTGTCCTGTATTGTTTTACTGAGGAACCTCTGTGGATGTTCCAAATGTTGGATGCGCCTGGTTAAGTACATACCAAAAGGGGCATTGTACTCAGTGATGGGTCTGATGAATGTCGAATACAGTGGAAGAATGAATTCCTTGGGCCTAAACACTTTATCTTTGTTAATTAGTTGCAAAATATAGAATGATTTTCTCACTTCTGTAGACACATGATGGTCAAAGGCTAGATTACTGTCTGTGTGTGCCCCCAAGTCTCAGACTACTGGGTCAGCTCTTAGGGGTGTATTGTCTATATGATACTTATTAGGGGTGGATGACTTCCTGAAGGATACTATTATGCATTTCTTGGCATTTAGTTTTAATCCATGGCTCTGACACCAGTTATTTGTCTGTCTCAGCCCTTCGTGGAGAACACTTGTGTCACTGGGGGATTCTGTAACTGCTGCTAATTTGCAATCATCTGCAAATGTAGTTTGCAAAATAATACTGACACGGACCTTTATTTTAGAAAAGCAAATGCAAAAAAGGAGTAGTCCCAGGGCTGATCCCTGACAGACTCTACTTGTGACTGATCTATTTGCAGAGGTAGACTCATCAATTCTAACTTTGTGGGTCCTGTCTGTGAGCCAGCTGGCTATCCACTGGGTGAAATAATGGTTTATACCTAATCTCTTGAGTTTGTGAACAATTCCAGAGTGGGATTTTGTGCCAAATGCCTTGGCCAGGTCAAGGTAGGCAGTATGAACCATTTTGCCCTCATCCATTGCTTTGGAGACCTTCCAAAGAAGTCCACCAGGTTGAGTAGGCATGACTTGCCCTTGACAAAACCAAACTGGGTTGGGTCCAGTGTCTGGAGGTTTCCTATGTCATTATTGGTCATTTCCATGATAATTCTTTCCTTGGCTTCGCATATGAGACTAGTGAGAATTATGGGTCTGCAGTTTCCAGAGAATGTAGATGGCTCAACTTTGAGGGATTACTGTTGCTGTTCTCTATTTGAAAGGCATGAAGCCTGCATGCAATGCTACAGTTAAATAGCAATTCCTGAGGCCCTCATAGGTCATGTTTCATACCATTTAGAAGACATCCTGGGATATTGTCTGGGCCCATTGATGCAGAGTTATTGGCCTTAGAGAAAGCATTAAGGACCTGTTCTCTAGTGATAGTATGGGGAGTTATATTTTATGGTATTCCCTGAGGGAAGTTGGAGGGGGGGGGGGGGAGGGGTTAAGTTAGAGCTGAATTTGTAAGTTTGCTATCAAAATCTTCCGGTTCAGTATAGGTGGTTCCATTAACAATGAGATCTGCACTCAGTTGTGTATTGCCTTTGAGGTTGCTGACATAGCTAAAGAATTCAGTGTGGTTGTCCTTGGCCTGGGAGTCCAAATTTACCACAAATTTGGCTTTGGTAGACTTTATTTGTCCTCTGAGTTGTTTGTTTAGTTTAATGAAAGTGCTTTTATCCTGCATTATTTTATTCCCTCTGTTATACAGGTTACTGATGTTGTGATTCCAACAGGGTGACTTGTTTATTGAGTTAGTTCTGTACTTCTTCCTGGTGGGTACAGCTGTCTCTATGCAGTTATTAACATGCATGTATAGGGTTACTCTGAACAGTTCTGCATAGGCAGCAGCATTCTCAGGGTCTATGGGGCTGTTTACAAGCAGGGCCTTTGCAGATGAACCATTTACAAGCAGGGTGTTGGGAGGTGAACCATTTACAAGCAGGGCCTTGGGAGTTGTCTACGAGTTTCCAGATCTGGCCAGATGATTAACATCTAGTTGTACTTAATTCTATCATCTAAATGCATACAGTTATGATAAATACCACCATGACAGTGACTTCTGCCACCAGATTGCGCTATATTTATTATTATTCATATTGCTGTTGTTATTGTTTTTCTCAATATTATTATTATTATTTTAAATAACTTAAATTAAATGAGACAGACTCACTTGTATCATTGAATGCAGCCCTCCACTCCAAAGAAATAGATGCATGTACATTCCAAAGGTTAATATTCTCATCTGTGACTGCCGGATAATATTCCCTTTTTATAAGATTAAAGTCTATCAATATGGGATCCTGATCTATGATTTCTTCTACTAAGATCACTTCCTTGCCAAACAAATTTTGTCCGATTGGAAGAAGAATACTGAATTTTGTTAAGGAAAAACAAACCATTCTTCCTATTTGTGATAAAATTGTCTATTAAAATAATAAATAATAATAAATAAAAATTAACCAGTAAGAAATTTCAGTCAAGACATTTTCACTGCCAGTCCCATGGGAAGATTTGACACTATAAAAATTGAAAACTGAATGTAGGCATTTCTCCTCTAGGAATCTTAGAGCTAATGTTGTCTGAAATTTGGTTCAGAATTAAAGGAATCAGATCAAACTGAAGGATATAATGGGAAATGGCTACCATGCCAGTTGCTAGAAAAGAATACCACGTCCTAATAAATACACTTCTGAACTGAACACTACAACTACATAAAGCAGAAAATCAAAATCAGGTCTATGATAATAAACTACTATCTATTTTATTTATTTATTTTTATTTATTTTACATTTGTTGACCAGGCTAGTCTAGCTGGATACATGTCCTTTTTCAGTAGAGGCCCGGGGAGAAAAGCTCCCACAATTAACAGAAGTATAACTTTACAATTATATACAAGAAATTACATTAATATAAAATCAAACAATAACAACATCTAAATATACAAGCTGTTAGTTTGGTAAACATTTGTTGAGATGGCCAGATGACATAGATACCTGAGGAGATAGTAAGATACTGGATAAAAACTTGAGAGGTAGAAAGGAATTAGATACTAATAAACCTGTGGGAATTAATCAGGGTTGGAACATGGGCATAACCATTGAGACTTAAGTAATTCTCTGAGATTAGTTTTGAATAGATTGAGTGAGGTCATGAGCCTGAGGTTGTTGGGAAGGGAATTCCATTGCTTTCCAATGGAGTTAGCATAAAGAGCATCGCCACCCATGTTATTAGATTTGATGGTTAATATCTGAATACTGTTTGAGGATCGAAGGCTACTTAAGTTGGTGTAGGGGGTCAGGATTTTGGTCAGCGAGGTCAGCGAGGGGGTTTTCTCTGGTTGATTGATTATTTTGAATGCTTCGGAGAGTTGGTTTAGTTTAAGCAGATTGGGCAGTTCCAACCAGCCAAGTTTCTTGAGGTTGAGGCAATGGTGGGTACGATAGGGTGTAGCTGTTAGAAATCTGGCAATATGTAACAGCTACACCCTATCGTACCCACCATTATTACTATCTGTGTGTTTTATCACATAATTCTTGATATCCATGTCAAGAAAACAGTACATACAGTTCTGATAAGAGACACTCACTCAACATTTTGTATATGGAGTTTCAGCTGCTTCAATAAGTGTCTAAATAGAAAAAAGTGCACAGGTAAAAACCATCTTATGGCTTCGAAAGGAAGCTAAGTGAAGTTCATCTAGACTAACAGCTTTAAAATCTAATAAATATGTTTAGTCTGCCTTTGTCTGTATACACTTGTGCATGTGTATTTTTGGGTGTGTGTATGTGGGTCTGTGTTGACAGAGAGTGGGTAGCAGCAAAACTATTTTACAGCTTTTAGAGCTGTTACCACTTCCAGGTGCTACTCTGTAGAAGATACTGTGCATGTTCCAGTTTGAGACTAGAGTACAACAGTTGTGAAATGTGCACAGTGAAACATTTTGGCATCTTTTTGATGTTAAGTAGATCTCCAGGATTATCATTTTTCTAATTTAATAACACAATCAACATACACCGTTTAGTACAAAAATGCTATTAGCAGTCTCTTACTATCTAAAACATGAAATGTGAACAAATTAAAGACTTGACTGTGAGATAATAAAAATATTCACTTACTTTAACAGATGAAACATTTTAAAAGAACAGACTTATAGTCTCATAAAATGCTACCGCTATAAAACAGTGCAGAAGTACACACTGGCTTGTAAATGAGAGTAGCACATAAAGCACAGAAATGAGTGTTTTTGCAGCAACAAAAACTTTTTTCTCAGTTTATGTTGCATTTAGGTAATCATGTCAAACTATAAAATAATACACAGCCATCTAAAAGTGAATTCTTGTTGATGGAAATAACTGACAGGCGAATTATCCCTCTTCCTTAAAGTGCAGTGATACTGGATATGATCACACTGAACAGGCTAATTAACCTCTTGAAAACCTTGCAAACAAAATTGTCTTCCTCCAATAAATAAATTTATGGAATACCTTAATTATACTCTAAACTTGTAAATATGACAACATTTAAGCACATTTTTCATGTAGAAAGATACTTAATAATGTTTTGGAAAGCTAAAGTGGGTAGCTCAAAACAGTGCTGGAAAACTTAAACAGCATTAAAAGCTGTAAGAACCTTCCCCATCCTACTTTTTAATCCTCATTCTCATCCTACTTACATTTTTGCATGTTGCATCACAAATTGTAATCCAGATTTTAAAGCTGTTACTGGAAGGGAGGTGCGCAACTTCTGGCCATAGGTGAGGCAGTGGAAAGTGGGTCACACCTTTCAAAATGAGAAAGACTTCACTTGTTTATATTATATTTTTCTTTCTTTCTGTCTGTATTGCAGTACATTGAATCAGTTAAACTTGTACTACAAAGAAATGACCATATTAATCATGCTACAGTTTTCAAATCCCTAAAATATGTAACTCCCCTACACTTTTTAGTCCTCTCTACCTCTGTAATTGGTATCATATGAACCTTTATATGGAGCAGGTAAAGCTGTATGTACTATACTTCATTATAATAAGATCTTCTGACCATAACCAACTAGTTACCATTTCTCAAAATGGATGCCAAAATTGACCTCTGTAGTTTCACTTTGCTGCAGTCTTATGGTGAAATTCTTCAGTCATATAACAACTTGGTAATAATCAAAGTATGGTGAAATTCTTCAGTCATATAACAACTTGGTAATAATCAAAGTCCCAATCATAACTATTTATATTTTTGAATGATTCTTTGAGAAATTGGATTTGTATAAAATGCAATAAAAATTGGATTTGTATAAAATGGCAATTATACTGTTGTTCTTGTGTTAAGTTATTTGTCCTTCTTTTATGACTTCTGCTGGTAGTTCAGATGATGCTGAAAATAATTTATGCCTTAAGTGAAAGGTCTTTAGCCCATGCATTCTGCAGGAGAGTGAGCATCTATTAATCCGTCCTGCTTTAGGATTATAATGTTGAACCATCTGAATGGTGCAAAATATGAGTTCCAGTCTGCGGTTCTGGTTATATTGTTAAAGTTAATCTTTCAAGCTCTGACAGTTCTAAGTTTAATGGGAGATAAGCAACAGTTGGTGAGTCATCTTTTTCTAGTGAAAGGTTATGAACCAACAGTGAATCTGCTAAATGTTGTCTCGTGGCAGGCCACTGTGTTTCAATAAAGCAGTTTAATACTGGGACATGCATGTGATCTCCACAACTTTTATGGCTACAGCAATAAAAGATGAGACTGAGCAGAGACTAAAGGTTTAGCCTTTCCATAGGGCATAGGCCAACTATGTAGCCACCTAGGGCACCGCTCTAGCAGGGGCACTTTTCCAGTAATCTGGATGATGTAGGTAGACCAGGATGGGGGCACTAGGTGGTGAGGGAGGATGCTGTTGAGTCCTTTTGCCTAGAGCACCAGTTGACCAAAGACTGGTCCTGTATCTAGAAACCTAATAAGGAAATGGCCCAGGCACCTCACAGCCAGTCAAACAGGTTCTACTATCAAACACCAACTTCCTGAAAATTGATTTTATATATACTAACTCCATGGATGCACCAACTTGAAGATGGGAGAAATCTCACTGAAAAGTGAATCATTGTTGGCACATAATTAGAAATCATTCTGCCAATGATTTCTTATGTTAAAAAAGCAATCATTCCTATGCTGTTTTTTTTTTTTTTTTTTTTTTTGTTTTATTAAATGTGGGCTACTGACAATTGAGGAGTTTCTCCTCACGATTGTGTAGGGAAGTCATCTGACATTTTTAAAAAATCGTGAGAACTCAACAGTTTGCTAAATGTTTAAGTAGTATTCATCCAACAGCCTTACCCTATGACCAGCACATTGTTGAGATGATATCTGGCAATCAAGCCCCAATTTTATGGATGAAGAACAGAGGAAAACACTATAGCTCCAGCCTCTATTCTTAACACCTGTTTTGCAAGCACTGGAGTTTGCTTATCCTTAAAACTTACATCATAGGGCTGCATATTTTCCAGCTCTTCTTCTTTATGAGTTTTCAGAAAGTGTAAGTTATCTGTAAAGCAGCCCTAATGTGTGCACTATTTATTTAACATTTGTTTACCAGGAAAGTTTGTCTTGGAATGAAGCCAATTTTCAGCAGAGGCCCAGGGAGAAATGCTCCAGATGCATGTCTTTGTAACATGGGAGGAAACTGGAATACCCAGAGAAAACCCACATGGACACATGTAGGCTCCACACACAAGGCACTCCAGCCAAGAATCAGATTGGAGAACCTCTTGCTGTGATGCGGCAATGCTATGGCTACACCACTGTGCCATCCTATAGATTTAATTATATTCACTGTTCATATGTGTATGGATCTGTCTTGCTGAACCAGTGTAATTAAAAATGAAATGATTTGTGAAACTTAAAATTCCATAAAATACATCTTACAACCTAATATGTGACAGGGACAGTGGTGTGACCATGTTTTGCATTACAGCTCTAATGCCTAGAGGGAAATGTTAATGCGGTCAGTTGCAGCCCCAAGAATATGAGGTTAATGAGTGGGATAACTCCCCACCCCCCCCAAAAAAAAGAATAGTACTGCTTTATGTTAACTTATGAACCTTTACTTTTTTTTCAAGCTCTGTTCGGAAATCAGCCAAATTAATATTACTCTGGTGCCATGGAACAGACAGACATATGTATTACAAAACAAAATAGTGAAAATAGTGTAGTTCTGACAGAATTACTGGTTATAATATGCTTTGAGAAAAAGAAAGAAAACAAACCTGCAAGGACTGCTGTCCCTCATATCATTAATTGTCCTAACTTAGGGAAGAGTTAAGTAACTTTTGAGAGGATTTCTAATTAATTGTAAGTATCGACAATACTGTGCTCATGCCTCTCAACATCTTACCACAACAAATCTGAGCTAAGCTTAAAATAATGGGGGACAAATGCCCAAAAGTAGGGACATATTTTAAATATTGGTCTTATAAACATAGAAAGTTGTGTTACCATGCATTTTCTGATGGACATGGTGTGAAACTCAAATCTATGTCTTTATTTAGTGACTTGAATCTTCACTGATTTGCCAGAAAACCACAAATTATATGGGGAACAGACCAAAAATATGAGGCAAGGCAAAATCTGGACATTTTGTGAAAATCTGGATAGTTTAGAAGTATGATCAGTGGCATTGGGAGCTTATATGCTTGACAGGTGTATGAAGTTGCCCTTTGATACTGTGTTTACCTGTTATTTTTTTTTCCATGCTGTTTAACTTCCTTCTGGCATTCTAATGATGTTATAGTGGATGAACATATTATGGTTACTTCTACATCACTTCCCAAGCACAAGTTTATTAATTTTGCATTCCTCATTCTGCTCTGGACTAGATTGCAACAAAATGTTTTGGAAGAGAAAATCAGTTATCCCTACCTCAGTCAAGTTATGTAGCAGAAAAAAATATATATATATTTTCTCAATTATGGACTTCACTTGGGGAATCATCAACACTTTCTTTCCCTTTTATTTTCATGTTGTTCGCCCTCTTTTTTCATTTCGAGTAGTATCTGTAAGCAGTAGTTACAAATGAGTGGAGTTGGGCAGCAGGAAACAACAATAAAGGCAGTGTTCTGGCAACCAAATGTGCTCATAAAGTTAATACCCCAAATGTTAAGATTTTGTAAATATGCTTTAACATGCTGCATTGATGCTGATAACAAAGAACATTAAAATGTCTAGAACAGAGCAGAACTACAGGTAGTAGAAGAAACTTTTCACACCCTGCCTATTGACCTCTGATATGTATCACACTAATATTCACATCACGGAAGAAGGAGAGACAAAATATGTCACCAGTGTAGCTTATTGTCCTCCAACTATGCCAATGGATACATATAATAAAGTTTTTTTTACTCCTGACTTATGGCATCCTGAAATGGAAGGTGACAACAATCAATGCCTTACAGGAATACTATTAAAACAAGACTATCTCCTATTGTGGTTACAATGCTGATGTGTAACATTTCACAGTCTCCCAGATATGAAATACAAATAAGGGTTTAGTATTCATAAGCCTTATGTCTTCTTTTCCTTGCTTTCCTTTTTCCATTTATGCCATATTACCCTGGAGTGAGATCACCTCTGAACATCTTGTTATCTTGCAATATTTTTTCGTATCTTTAAATATTTTCTTTAATGATGCATTTCCATTTTTTTTTTCTCAAGTCAGTCTTGGGCCTTCCTACACATGCTTGAGGTGAAATTTCTCAAGTAACAGTAGTCCACAGGAAAAAAAAAATAGAAGCCAAATAGCATAACACCAAATCTTTTTGCCCATAGGAAATCATTGCTGGTGAGATTTGTAATTCAGCAATGATTTACTTCTTTAGGGAGATCTCTCCCTTCCTCATGTTGCTGTGACTGCGGAGTTGGTATACATATGTTCAGGCCTACTCACATATCACAAACAAGAGAAAACAATTTTTTTCACCATTTTGCATTTTCTGCAATTTTGTTTTTATTTTGTTTGGAACAATGACTTTCAGAAAGTTACCATTTCATAGTTGAACCCCAGTCATGATTTTGCTTTATTTCAGAGTGACTTAGTTCTCAATGTATACCATAGGTAAATCATGCTTTATATTATGTTGTAATACAGACAAAACATTAATTTTCACCAGGTGTATGTATTTATTTGTTAAGTATGTATGTATGTCTGTATGTACACATACATGTATGTTTGTGTGTATAATGTACATATGTATGTATGTGTGCTTTGTAGTCCCATTGGTCAGCAGCCTTTTTCAGGGGAGACCCAAGGTAATATTCATGCTGAATGGATGAACTTTGGTGACGCCAGGGCACTGGAGAAACCCTGCTTCTTGTTTCGTCCAGGTGATGACAGAGGGTTGCTGCCAGAGGAAGCATGCCAATGTTGCAGAGAGTGTGAAGCAGATAGCAGAGGAAAAAGAGCTTCTAGAAAATAAGTAGCTGATAACATAGACACAGCATATTAGCAGTTGGTAATGCAGTTAATATATGTGGCAGAACTAGATAACTATTCTTGAGAAGCTTACTTGAGAAATGTGTAGCAGTCATCTAGGACAGAAGTGAGAATAAGACAGAGAGCCATGCTTCAGGGTCTACAATGGCACTTGCAGCTGATGCAGAACAGTGACATTTTGTTAATATGCCAAAATATATAAGTGAAGCAGCAGAGGTAGCTGAAGGGAAACACTATCATCCAAGGCAGTGATGTGAAAAGAAACACATCGACAATAAATTCATATACCCAGATGGATGAAAAGAGTAAAATGTCAAAAGGGGAACCACAACAAGTTATGTCACAGGAGGATTGCAGTTAATAATGAACTGTCACTTGGCAGATGCATTACATGGGACTCTGCTATAACCCATTCGGGTATTCAATAAAATATATGAAGGCAGTCATTACTCATTTTTGAAGTGAAATTCAAGATTTTAGGGCTTGTTGAAAGATTTCTGAATATCTGCAATAAAATTAACATTTTGAGAAACGTAAACAGTACTTACTTATAGGCATTAAACTTAGTTCAGTAGGGAAAAAACTGCAATTCTGAAGAACTCAGCTATTCATTTATGAATTAAAAAAAGATATGTTGGGGAATATTGTGAAAATGATGTTAAAAATATTTGATAACTGTACAGAGTAGGGCATTGGAAGTACAAATTTTGTTATTTGTAAAAGAGGAAAAGTTAATAAATGTACTTATTGTTTTGTTAATTATTGGGAAGAGGGGACTGGGACAGCCCAAAACAAAAACTATTTTTTTTATGAAAAAGACTAATTAAAAAATGTGCAAAAAAAGTAGTTCCACAATGTGTGGAATAGAGGCACTCTAATATGACTTGGAGACTGATATGCAGAAAACATATTGCAGACGATTTGCTTGCTCAGGTTTATAAGAGCAGCAAAGTACTAAATGAGGGGAATAGACTGAAGAAAAAGAAACTGAAGCTAAGCTGAAATGTCAAGTTTTTAGTGAAAAAATAACAAAAAGGAGCAAATATTGACATAAACGAAGATGGAAATATGAATGGAGAAAATTGTTAACAGCAAACCAGAAGAAAATTAAAAAGAAGAAGAAGAAGAGAAAGAATTTAATGTTCAAGAAAAAATAAAAATCAATATGAGGTGTGGACTAAACATGAACACATCTCACAAGAGGGAATAAATAAACAAGGGACACATTTGATTAGAAACAGAGTAAAGGAAAGGAAACCACCGTTAGCTTTAAAAAGACTAGAAAGAATGGAAAGGGATAGGGACAGTATGTTTATGATGGTAATCTTCTTCTTCTTCTTCTTCTTTCAGCTTTTTCCCGGTTAGGGGTCGCCACAGCGCATCACTTGTCCGCTCATGACCGGCAGTGGAGTTTTACAGTGTCGAGTTGCCAGCCCGGCACCCAACCTTCCACAGAAGGCACGCACACACACGCACTCACGCCTAGGGCCAATTTTATTGTGTCCAATCCACCTACAGCATGTCTTTGGGATGTGGGAGGAAACATGTTTATAATGGTGTTAATGGTGAATATTATAAAAGTGAGGAATAAGGATTATTAGTATATAACCAGTGTAAAGAAATAGAAGCACTTGTTATATCTTTACAGGATAGAAAAAGAACAGTTAAATTATGGAGAAGGGAAAATATAGAGCTTTCGGAAAAAGACATGCTCAGATATTGCAACCTTAAAGAAAAGATGAAATGTAAGAATATGAATTGAGAGTTAAAGGACAAGCTTTGAGTAAAAGAGCAAAAATGTTGGATTAATTAAAGCATTTTGCTACAATTAATGTGAGTACATTATAGCGGATTTGAGCTATAATTTAAGGAAATGATCAAAGAAAATATCACAAATCATAACAGCACTGAGGAATATGAAATTTGGCAGGCTGAATATGGGTAAAGACAAATCAGAATGGGGAGGTCAAAGCAAGAATCAGAGGGAGTGCTGCCAACTGGCAGATATTATCAGGGGTAGTGTATGACAGAAGAATGCCAAAGAAGTTGAAAAGTAAGGTGTACAAAACTGTGGCATGATCGGTATTAATGTGTGATGCAGAAACCTGGGCAGTAAAGTCAGAGCAGTTGAGGAAGCTAGAGGTGATAGAGATGAAGTGCCTCAGGGTGGTAGGATGCACACTGTGGGAGAGGCAAAGAAATTAAGACATAAGGGTAGAAGCCAAAGTAGCTCTAATTATAGAACAGGACAAAGAGAACAGATTACAGTGATTCAGGCACATGTGCAGAAAAGCAGAAGACAATCTGGTGAAGAAGATTTTGGACAGACAGGAAGAAGGCAAGAGAAAACCAGGGCATCCAGCAATGATGTGGATGGGTTGTATGAGAGAAGACCTGAGACAGGAAAGCTGCATTGAATAGACAGAAATGGCAGCAAGTGACAAAATACCCTAGTCCTATGTAGAAAATGGGGAAAGGGGGCTGATGATGATGATGAATATGGGTATAGATAGGTAATTCTCATATAAGAGAGGGGATATTAAAATGAGGTGTATTATACACTATCAAATACTATCAAATATTTTAAGTGAATCTCAAATAGGAAGAAAAAGAATATTTTTCTCCTGATCGTTTTCAGTGAGAATAATGATACGAGAAAAAGAAAACTTCATCAGAGAAGGAAAAGGCACAAACGAGGTGAAACTGCAAGGTCGTAGCAAATGAAAGAAGAAAAGAAGATGTTAGGTAATGATTATATGGATATCTTTTTTATAAAACATGACTTGAGTAATGGGAAATGTTTAAACAAAAGTGTATGAAGGTGTATTTAGAAGTAGAATTATTTATGAGAAAATGTGAAAGGGAAGTAGAGGAAGCTTTTACAATAATATCAGTCATTTAGAGGAGAGGAGAAGAGAAGGATATTTATACGAAAAGGGAGAGATTTATGAGAAAAATAAAAAAAGTAAATATTTTGATTTGTAAACAAACTTTGCAGTCAAAGAGAGAAAGAGGACAATGCATCAATATTTTCGAAAAAATGAGACATAGCAAAATGAAAAGATGCATAAAATAAGCAATTGTAAGAGTAACATGAAATTTGAACAAAGGAAAATTATGAAGATTTCTGAAGACTGTATTTGAAATAGAAAACAAAATATGGGAGGTGAAATAGATGACAAAAGCAACAACTAAAAAGTAGGTCACAGAGGAATAATAGGAAGAGGTATTAAGGGAAATAAAACAGAATAGTTCACCAGGTACAGATTAGCTGAGCTATAAGTTATATAAAGGAACAAAGAGAAGGGAAAATTACTTTTACGAATGATGAGCTTAGGTTGTTTGCACTGTAACTTCCAATGGGCAGGGCAGAGTCTTAGCCTTTTGATAGAATCAAATTATGTCCTCAAATTTCAAGTAAATGCTCATAGTTCTGGAAACACAAGGGTTATGAAATAAGTATAAATGGTACACTCTTCAGCACAAACTATTTTCATAGTGGTAGGATTCATTAGGTTTCAGGTTTTAAACCAAATTTTATAAATCACAGTAAACACAGTAGCTATTACAGTTGTAAACAACTTAGAACTCAAGTTACACACATACGTCCAGCAGCATTTTATTCATCTATCTCAGATCTTTCATATAAGGCTATGGAGTTCTGTCTGTGTTTCTTGGTTGTTGAGATACTTAGAAAAATCTGAAAATTATATCTATATAATTTTATATAATAAAAACAGCAGTTAATATCTATTTACCTGCACTAGCAACAAGTACAATGTTAATGCAGTTAAATTTGCCATTGTGTAAGCTTTAAGATGAAATCTTTTAAAACCTTGTACATACCATGATTTTGGAATTATTCATGCAAATATGAACAATAGTTGATGACCAGAGATGTGAGTAAGAGTTAACTGCAGATGCAGCTGGCAGCATCATTCTGATGTAATGAGTTAAGGGATGGAATGAATTAAGTGCCATGTGCAAGGATGGTTAGGTTTATATTTAAAACTTGTGGAAAGAAGGGATCATAAAAGAGGAGGCCAGTTAGATTAGGGTATGTGGATTATAAAACCATCTGGAAGATTTTTCTAAAAAGGTTTAGAAAAGTGGAACAACAGGTGAATTTTATTTAAGGATGTCATGGACAGTATATAATGGGAAGAAGGTAAAAATAAACTGATGGCACCTCTTGCTGGGATGATGTTTGATAGTATAAAATGATAGCATGGGAAAATTATAGTAAGTTATGACTTAAGTAAGAGAACAAGAACAGTATGACAGATAGTATATCAATACAGTGTCAGTACACTTTCAGTGAATGGACTGATAAAGGAAAATCAGTATTAAAGGATGTAAACTATGGATATCCAGTGAGTGTCATGTTGCTTATGTTAGTTTAACTCTAGATACTGTATTGTTGTACGATGTTAAGGAAAGCAAGGTAGGAAGTTGTAAAAATACTATTATGGTTATGCTGATGCTCTAGCAATGATTGCAAATAAAACAGGGTGAATAAAGAGATGAATGTAGCAGTAGAAAAAAGATTAAAAAGTGATTGAAAGGAAGAAAAAATGAGTAATTATGTACTATATGTTCTATTATGGTAACTGGTTATTATTGTAATCTATTCTGAAGTGTTTCTCCCCAGGCCTCTGGTAGAAATGGGCTCTTTGCCCAGATAGACACTCCAAGTAAACAAATGTAAAATAAATAAATAAAGTGATTTGGCATAACATAAAATAAGAGTATAATTTTCAAGGCAGGAGGTAAATGGGTACGGGTTTATAGAGCTAAATATGGAAAACAAGAAACTGATGAAAAACAGTTGGAAGGAAGTTTTAGAAGAGAAAAGTAAATCTGTTATGTGGAAAGCATTTCAGATGTAGAATAAGAGAAAACTTTATTGAATAAATTTGTATATATTGAAAAACTAATAATTTTACAGGGAGTGAAAGTATTTGTAATCTGTAGGGAAAATTATGGAAATTTTATTTGGGATTATACAAGACTCAAGTCTGAATTTATATTAAAGTGTTTTTTCTGTAATGTGAGATAGAAGCACACTCGCTGAAACTGATTAATCTGTTTAGTATATTTACAACATTGCTTTTACTGTCTGCATTTAATAAGACAAAAAATTTTGAGATGGGTGTATTGGGGAGGTATTGTGGAAATTAAGAGGAGATGCAGACTGAAGTAAAATTTGGTAAAAAAACTAAATAATATGCTGAAAGAAGTAGGAGTATATAAGTAAGATTAGTTTGTGGAAATTGAAGGGGAGTGTAGAATATACAAAAAAGGAATGGGATAACAATATTATGGAAGACAAATATTATGTAAAAATGTTGACAACTTGGAGGAAGAAAAGAGGTAAGCCATAAAGGAAAGATAAAAATATAATGTTTAAAAGGATACAAGCATTAGATTTGTTTGTGGTGGAAACTGATGTTGAGTGACTTAAACATAAAAGTACAAATGAAAGGTTTGTGTAGTATAGAAGAGAGGGTAGAGCATATAATGAGGGATTTTGAAATAAAAGTATTCTGGAATAAATTTGGAGAAATATAGACAGAATATTTAAACAAAAGTAAAATTTATATTTTATTGTATTGGAAATATGTGCATAGAAATAAAATTTTAGTGGATAGAGTAGAAAAAATTATGATGTGCATTTTGACATTTATATAATTCTAATTGTGAAGAATTGTACTACAGACTGATTGCTGTGAAATTGTTTTAAGAAGAGTAGCAATGTAACTGTTTAGAAAAAGTAGGCAGAACAAATTATACAAGACCATGGAAATAAAGTATAGTAAAATTGGTAACGTTTGGCTAAAGACAAATGTTCTATGAAATAGACCTCCACTATACCTTTTTAATAAAAGCTATGGGGTCTTTTACATCTACCCTGAGAGATCTGTAAACTAGACAAATGGAAAAAGGTTTAACATCCCATCAGAAGAACAGCATGTTCAGAAAAGCAGGACTACCTGTACAATGAACTACAGTGTTAGCACTAGAAAAAATGAGTCCAAGCAACTGGTGAGGGAATAGAAATACTCTTCTGTTCTTCCAGCATCAATGCTAAGTGTACTAACTGCTGATACACTGACAGGGATAGAGTATGGATACATTCCTGTAATCCATTATTCTTAAGGAGCCACACTATACTTTTTCATATGCTGTAATTAGCATCTAAATAATATTTTGTCTTCAGCTTGTTTCATGACTGGATGTACAACTACATCTGCTGTAAGGCAATCTATTCATTCTCGTCTAACACCACTGCTCACAGCAATTTTTTTTTCTTGAGTAGCACCTAGGATGTTTTCATCCATATTCTTTTGATTAACTAAGCCACAGCACACACAACACACACACACACACACACACACACACACACACACACACACACACACACACACACACACACACACACATCCAACCTAGTTTGCTTGCATTTCAAGAACTGTGGATAAAGATTGAGGATCTTATAGATGCATCCAAGTTAAGGTACATCAGTTTATATTTTGCATTTTCTACACCTCTGTCACTAAAACTTGTATGCCTTGAAATGGACCACACCAGCTTTTTACTTTAATAAGAATTTTTCTTTGCCTTCATAAAATATGAGTATTTTTTTTATTCCACGTATTAATGTTAAAAATTGCACTTACATTTCTAATTACATTTCTGATGTATCTTTCATTCTTTGGTCATCAGGGCTTTAAGATTGTCGTTACACTAATACATTCTGAAATATAACTCTATGTCTGAATTTTCTGATGTTACAATGCTTAGATGTTGCAACTCATGCATCTTTTGGTCTGGCTTTTTGTTGAGAAAGTATAATTACATAATTCCAATACATAGTTTCAAATGTCCTTTATAACTATGTTAAATCTATATTTGTAATTTAAAAATCAAATCATCAGTTTATATTTTTCTGCTTTATTGACTAGGTTAATACCACTAGGCTAGGGGCCTCTTTCAGGGGTGACCCATGGTGGTATTTATATTGCAAGGGGAAATTTGACCAGGGCATCAGGGAACTTTCCCTACTCTTGGTAGTCAGGGGAAGGCTTTGTGCATTATATTGCCTGACTTCCTGTTTCCCATCTTGGCACAAAGGTGACCAGGAGGAACAGGGGAAAAATATGGCTGATTCAGCTTTTGCTGAAAACGAAGTAAAAGTTGCTGAAAATGTAGTTGAAATGTTAGAATCACTACCAGGGTTTTTTTTTTCTGATGATATGGGTGCAGAAAAAAACAGTGACATTGGAGGAAAAGGAGGTTATAGCTGTAACTGAGATGGATTCAGAGGAAAACTTTCATAGGAGATTGTTTGAAAAAGAGACAGTTGCATCTGAAAAATGCATAATTACAACCGTCCAATGGGGATGTGGTGTGGCATGATTATTTGGAAGAAATGGTAAACCAAAGTGAGCCAGAAAGTGCAGCAGCGATTTCATGAAGTTACATCATGGAAAAAATAGAAGGAAACAAAGGAGAAGAAGAGACTATGCGAGAAAAAGTTCCATAGACAAAAAACTTATGCATAAACTGTTAGAGAAGGAGCAAAGAAGAAAGAAGAAATAAAAGAAACAAAAAATAAGTATACAGTGTGTGTGAGCAGTAAAAAAGAAGGAAGTTTGGACAGGTATGAGGTTTGGAACTCTGCCATAGTACCTCTGGGTGTCAAAGCAAAAGAGTAAGAGCATTCATTTCAATTAATAAAAAGACTTTTTGTGACTTAACATTTGAGACTGGGCAGGCGATGGAAAACTTTTTGGGTACATATGAAGAAAAGAAAAATATTTATCCATGGTCAGAATATGTGGTGCAAGCTTTTTACAGACAGACAAAAAAGAATAATGATCCAGTTTAGAACTGAAGCTGAAGCAAAGGAACTTAAAGAATATTTGTTAACTATTTATAAAAAATAACGGACACTACAAAAATATATGACGAAAGAGGACTATGGGCTGAGAGATGGGAATGTGGAGTAATGCTGAAAATAGAAAATAATTATGTTATGCATGTACCTAGTATTATTAATGTTCATGGTAATAGAGGTTTTGTGAAATACAGGGGTCAACCAAAAACTTCCTATTTTTGTGGAAAAAATGATCATTTCATCAATGAATGTGAAAATAAATAGATTTATGTGGTAAAACAGGACATAATGCTAAAAAATACTGATCAATCGTGGAAAGAATATGAAATGAATGTGCAAAAAAATGAAAATGAAGTTATACAGGAGAAAGAGATAGAAAATGTGTTATACAAGAAAATCTACAAAAAGATGTGACTGATAAAGAGCTTATACATGAAGTTAAAGAAAGTAACAAGGAAAAAGAAATGGAGGAGACAAGTGAAGAAGAAGTTGACTGGGCACAGTAAGAAATAAGAATTTGATAGGGAAAAAGAGTTAAACAAAGGAAAATAAAATTCAAAAATATAATGCTTAGAGAAAATAAAAAATGAAAGGGGTAAACATTGTATTATGTTAGCTGTTCTTATTAGCTTTAAATGTGAACAGTATGAAACATCTTAAGTGGAGAATAAGTATATTACAATGGTGTACCTGCAGTATATGCACATATTATTGTTTTTCAGGATATCAGATTATTAACAGAGGAAGAAAGAACACAAACTGAAAAACTTTGGAATGGTGTGGTAGTTTGCAACATGGAGAAAGACACATGCTCAGGCATATGTATATCATGTTAAGAAAGCATTAAAATATTAGATGTTACTATAGTGTAACTAGGATGAATTACGGTAATAGACTTGACATGGCAAGAACATGTGCATATAATTATATCTTTATATGCATATGTAACAAAAAAGAGGGAGAAGGAATGTTTAAAAATATTCTTGAATATGTTTGTGTAAATATGGACATTATGGTGGGTGATTTTAATTGTAATTTAAGAAAAAGCAAGAGCAATTGTGATGTTAAAATGTTTAAAGAAATTATGAGAAGTGGAAAGATAAGTGTATGGGAGAATAACCACTAGACCTACAAAAATAATGAAACTAAGACATAATTTGATTACCATTTTTATATCTGATAGTATAAAAGTTATAAAAAATAAATAAATAAGCTGGATTTTCAGATCATGTGGCTATAGTTATTTATTTATTTTATTTTACATTTGTTTACCGAGATAGTCCGACTGGACACAGGTCCATTTTTAGCAGAGGCCCGGGGAGAAAAGTTCCAAGTGGGTTGGAACTATGGTCTATATGGGTTAAAGTAGAGGAAAATGAAGAATATGTAAAAATAGAAAAAGGAATAAAGAGAATTAATGAAGAGGAATTAGATTTAGAGGAGAAAAAAAATATGGAATTATAGAGAAATCATATAACTATGAGAGAATTTTATGAGAACTGGACTCTTTGGTGGCTTAATTTTAAAGAGAAATATAAAAAGAGTGTTTTTATAATGTATAAGGAAGAAAAGAGAAAAGAAAAAGAGAGATATAATATATTAAGTCAAGAAACATTTAGAAACTTATTAGAGAAGAAAAATTAATTTTATGAAAAAGAAAGAGAAATATATAAAATGAATCAAATTAAAATTAACAATTTGTTATATAAACAACAATATTGCTTACAAGGAAAGAAAGAAGAGGTAGCACCATATTTGAGTAAAATGATAAAAGAAGGAAAAATAAGAAAATTAAAAAACAAGGAAGGTAAGGAAATAAGACAGCAAGAAAGAATATATGAAATAATTAAAGAATATGTATTGGAATTATTTGTTAAAAGAGAAAAAAACATAGAACAGATTTACAAAGGTGAGAAATTAAATAATGAGTATATGGAGTATATAGAAAAAAAATATCTATGAAAGAATTAAATAAAATTCTAAAAGCTAAAATGAATTCTGCAACAAGATTGGATGAATTCTGCAACAGGATTGGATGGAATTGAATATAGTATGTCTAAAGAAATGACAGAGTGGCAAAAATAATTTTATAGAATTATGAATGAATGGTTAGAAACTGGAATTAAAGAAAAATAGCTATGTATAGAAGTTATAAAATTTATATTTAAAAAAGGAAATAAAAAGGAGATAAAAAAACTGGAGACCTATAGCATTGAATAATGCAGATTATAAAACTTTAATGAGAATAATAACAAAAGGATTACAAAAGATGGATAAAATATATGACCAAAATGCATTCAGAAGAAAAGGAAAAGGAAGTAAAGAGTTAAAAATGTAGAACCAGAGATTATGATAGAGGATGTAAGTAAAGCCTATGATAATATTCAGTACAAATTGTTATGGGGAATTTTGCAGACATATAATGTAACCAAAAAAAATTGCAAGTGATAAAATCTGTTTATGAAAGGAGCTATGGGAAACTAAATGTAAATGGTAGGATTGGGGAAGAAATAAAAATAGAATGTGGAATAAAGTAGGGCTGCCCAGCTAGTAGTGTAATTTTCTCATTAGTTATGAATGTAATAGTGAAAGAAATTAATAAAATGTCAGGTCACAGGTAGATACAAAATGATGAAGGAAGAACAATTGCCAATAATATATAATTATGTGGATATATTGTATAAATTGTTAAAAATAAAGTGTGAATTGAATAAATAAATGAAAAATTAAGTATAAATTAAAAAAATGGTTTAAGTATAAATAAAGAGAAAAGTAAAGGATTTGGTTTTGAAGGTATGATAGGAGGTATTGAGTTCAATGAAAAATATATAGATATATCAGGAGAAACATTTGGAAAGAATGAATACAGACAACAACAATGGGATAATGTACTCAAAGAAGTAAAGGATATGACTACATTTTGGGAATCATATAAATTTTCATTTAGAAAAAAAGTGCACTTGTTGAACACCATGGTAATAGGAAATATTGTTTATGTTGTTAACATCTATACAATTCCTACTTAGTTTGAAAAAGGAAATAATAATGATTTTATTTTCTTTTATATGGGGCTGTAGACTGAATCTAGTCAAGAGAGGGATTCTATATTTGAAAGAAGAGCAAGGAGGCTTGTGTTTAAGAAACCCAATAGTACATGCAGCATCTTTAATTTTACATAAGCCATGAAAAGGAATTATGAAGGAAAATAAAAACTTGATAGAAATGATCCTATATTATAAAACAAAGAACTGTGGGAAGGAATGGAAGTTAAAAAAAGAAGTAAAAGCACTGTGAATGAAGAAATGAAAGAGTATCAAAACAGAATTGTGTTTTGGAAAATAAAAAGAATATATGTGAGAAAAATAGAAAGGAATGGTACTTAAGTATTATGAAAGCATTTTATTGCATTGATCCATGGAAAGATTTAGAAATAGATAAGAAAAAAGCCATAATTATGAGATTTATCACACACTTCAAAAACTTACTTAAATCACATCTTAGAGACTCATGGTTATGTCTCTGCACTACATAATACTTTCTCTGTGTCTCCTCCTCCTTTTAACTCTCTCACCTAATATTATACCCTCTGTAGCTCAGTTTGTCTAATTGAAACCTATCTGAGCTAAGTATTATCATTGTAGTCAACTGTGGATTAAAACAAAAATTTTGTTCTTTGGATATAGCGTCTATCCATGACTCAAATATTCACTAAGATTTTTGTGTTCTGTATTCTCTGTACTTTTGTATTCTTTTTGTATTTCTGCATTTTTGTATAAAGTCTTATTTCTTATTATTGTGGAGCTTTTCTCCACGGGCCTCTGCTGAAAATGGACCCCGTCCAGTCAGACTTTCCTGGTAAACAAATGTAAATTAAAATAAATAAAACAAAATATAACTACAAATGATTAAAGAATCTAATGATTTTTTATGTAGATTTTCTATTAGAAAATTGCAGGTTAAGGCACATATATAATAAATGTGAAGAGCTTGAGACTACTGAGCATGTGTTTTTGAAATTTGAATGAGTTAATAATTTGTGTAAAGAAATATGTAAACATAATACAGTGAAAAGTTTGTTAAAATTAGAGCAAATAAATATGGACATAATAGAATTTGGTTATTATGGTGCACAGAAACAGGAACAAGTGAAGAAAATAGAAATAATAATATTTTATGTTTCATGGCTATATGGAACGAGAGACTAAATGAAATTAAATATAATGGAAAATGGACTTTGACAAAGATTTTGTAGAAAATAATATTTTGGTTGTTGATAAAAGAGTGTGGAGGGAGTGCTTAAATAATCAAAGTTTATAATGTATGAAGATTTGTGAATAGATGCAAATAATGTAAATATGTAAATACTATGTTTTATATATATATATATATATATATATATATATATATAATATATATATATATATATATATATATATATATATATATATATGGTTCCCCTTTAGAATCTCGAATTGCTGAAACCTTGAAATTCATAAGCTCGAACAAAGCATCTTGAATTTTCAGCAAATCAAAATTCTAAAGCAGATGTAAAAGACACACAAAGATGTCTTTACACTGTTTTTGCAGGGGGGCAAGCCCCCCCTGCACCCCTCACACCCCCCTCTACTTAAATATACCAACTCCAATATCACACTACAACGGGGATGAGGGAAATCTCCCGTTCTGTGCTGTATACAGAAGCGCACAATGGGAGAATTTCTGTTTCTCCACTATAGTGCGGTCACAGAGCTGGTATATTTCAGCAGGGAGACTGCAGGGGGCTCAGCCTCCTGCATACATGCCAGTAAACTTCCTTTTTTTTTGTCTCCCCTTCACAAGTTTGAGTTACTGAAACTCGAGATTCTAGGCTCGAACTTATGAATTTCAAGATTTCAATAATTCGAGCTAGTGAAGGGGAACCATATATATATATATATATATATATATATATATATATATATATATATATATATATATATATATATATATATATATATATATATATATATATATCAATTAAAAAAACTAGTATGTTCACATACGGGGACTCTTTTCATTGTGGAACTTCCTGTATTCAGGTCCAGGCACATAGGCCTATTTAGTGTAGCTAACCAGGATAACTTGTTATGAATTATATTTTTAATGAAGGGATAAAATGCCTATTTTAAGTTATGCAGATGATATTATAATTATTATAAAAAATGCAGCAAGAATTTAAGTAACAATATGACTGATTGTCTAGAGAAGAATAATGAAAATTTCTTTATCAAGGAACAGAAACTAAAAAAAATACAAGATTTATTTTATAAAAAAAATACTTTCTGAAAAGAAAAAAGAAGAAGTTTCACCATATTTAAGTAAAATAATTGAAAATAATAATAGTGCAATGAGAGAAATGAAAGATTCTTCAGGTAGAATGTATAATTCAGAAGAGAAGATTATGAATATAGTAAAAGAAAAATATTAGGACATTATTTAAAGAGAACAGAACAAACACATTGAAGAAATGGAATGTACGTGCATTTTCTGACATGGATATTATGGATTTAGAAAAATAAATTTAAATATAAGGAATATAACAGGTACTAAAAGTAATGAATTTAGATTCAGCTGCAGGACCGGATGGAAATGGAATAGAATATAAGATGTATAAAATTTGACTGTAGAGCAAAGAAAAAGTTTATAAAGGTATTACATGATTGACTAAATAAAGATTTTATATATAGAGGTATGTAGAGATATCATTAGGTTTATAAGGAAACAAGGAGAGAAGGGAGAAATACAGAATTGCAGACAAATTGTATTTAATAATACGCATTATAACATTTTTATAAAAATATTACAAAAATGGATGGAAGAAAAAATAGGTAACGTAAATAAGCATATGTTTGGCATAAAAGGTAAACGAGTTCTAGATTTATTATTAATAATTAGGGAATTAGTGAATTATATAGTAGTTAGAAATATTCAGGCAAAGGTAGTGGTAGGAGATCTAAACAAGGCAATTGATCTGATTCATCATCAAGTATTATGGGATATATTTGATCTATATAATATAAGTAAGAGGATTAAAAATGTGTGTATTTCACCATATAAGTATAATACAGTGAAAATTATGATAATTGGATGGTTGACTCAAGATATAGAATTAGAGAAGAGTATTAGAGAAGGTTGTCCATTGAGTAGTTCATTATTTGCGTTTCTAATGAATGCAATATCTGCGTACATGAATAAGGAGATGGATGTTGTAAGTTATATTTATAATGAAGGGATAAAATGCCTATTTTGTTAAATTATGCAGATGACATCATAATTATAATAAAAAAAAAAACAGCAAGTATGAATGCAGTAATAAAACAACTGCAAGAGATTATTCAGGTTATTGGGTTCGTAAAAAGAAAGACAAAAGTCAAGGTTTAGGATTTGAGGGGAGGATTGGTGAAGTTAAATTTAATGTGGAAGAAAAGATCCTGGGAATAAATGTCAGGAAACAAGAAATTATAGATTCTATATGTAATGAAAAAATTGAGGAAATAAAACACATGTGTCTTTTACAAGTCTTTTAGGTTTTTCTTTAAAAAGAAAATTTAGTTAATAATGCTTGTATTGTTACCTAAGATTATTTATTTAGTCAGTGTCTTTAGCTGTCTATTGAATTTAGAGAAGTATATAATATAACTTTTTCTTTCATTTGGGGATTGAGGTTGAACTCTGTAAAAAGTGGGCTTCTATATGAAAAAAGGAAAAAAGGAAATTTATGGTTAAAAAATTCCATAGTGTATATGGCATAATTAAGCTTAAATACATTAATTAAACACTTAAAAGACAATGAGGTTTCTTTATTGACAATAATATAAAAAAATGGAATGGTTGACCTTTTTCAGTTAAAAAAGGAGCAGTTGTTGTAATAAAGAAATGGAAAATTATCAAGAAAAGTTTATCTTGTGAAAAATAAATGTGAAAGAAACTGATAATAAAAGAAAATAATGGTATGATACGATTATGGAAAAGTATTATAGGATATAACTTTGGAAGGAATTAAATATGGAGAAAAGGAATGATATCACTGCAATAATGGAAAGATGTAAAGGACATATAGAGTGTCAGGATTTTTTTATGGAGGTGAATATTCCATAAAAAAGTATAAAAGACATAAATTGTTTATATTGTAGTGAATTTGAAACTTGTGAAGATTTGTTTTAGAATGTAAAAAATCTAAAATGTTAGGGAAAAAGATTAGCCATATGAAATATGTGAAATGATTTAAAGATGTGAAGAATTTTAACATGGATATGATTGAATTTGGGATTTACAGAAACAAAAGTAAGAAAGAGGTTGAAAGTCTTAATTAAAAGATGTCTGCTATATTATAGCTAATTTAGGACCAGAGAGTTAATCATGTTTAATGAAAAATGGGACTTGGCAATGATGTTGAAAAAAATAAGGTTTTGGTTGTGGAAATTGGGGAGTGGGGGGTCAAAAAGCAATAATTATGTGCTTTATATGATGAAAGTAGTGTAAAAGGAGGATGTGATGTATAATTTTTAAATAGTGTATGTATACATACACACACACACACACACACACACATATATATATATTTATATATATATATATATATATATATATATATATATATATATATATATATATAAAAATATATATATATATATATATATATATGTATATAAGTAGAAATGTAAATAACTTTTGATTGTGTAAATAAAGAACCCCTACTCATCATTGTTATGAGTGAGAACCATTTTGGAGGAGCTTTTTCTGTTTCGGTTCCAGGTGAAGAGGAAACAGGGAGACGGAGAGAAAGAGAAGGAGGTGATGGAATACTAAAAGAAATGAAGGAGAAAGACAATATTGAGACTGTGGAATGTATGCAGGATTCTAAGGAAAGGTTTCAAAGAAACTTGCTTGATGGAGATGAGTGAGAAAATGGTGGATGTATAATTACAACCATCCAGTCAGGACGAATGTGGGCAGATTTACTTAAAGAAATGGTTGTGGTGCAGAGTGAGACAGAAAATGAAGGAGACTGTTCTTGAAGGAGCATTATGGAGAAAATATAAAAAGGACTATGCAGAAACAATCCCAAAAAACAGTGGTGAGAACAAAAAGAAAACATGCAGAGAAATTAAAAGAAGGCAAAGTGGAGTAGAAGAAAAGAAGGCAGAAGAAAATAGAAAATGGAAGTATGTAGTAAGGATTCAAAGTAAAGACGACAAAGAAATGCACAGGTATGAAGTGTGGGACAATTTAATACCTCCCTTGGGTGTAAAAGTACATGAGGTAAGAGGATTTATTCTTATTAACAAAGAGACATTTTGTGGCATTGTATTTGAGACTGTTTTTTTCAATGGAAAATTTTCTTGGAGAATATGAAAAAAAGAAAGGCTTTAACCCATGGAATCTTTATGTGATAAAAGCATTTAACAGGGAAACAAAAAATAAGATAAATGTATAATTTTGACTTTAAAAAGATATTTGAAAGTTTTATGTAAAGAAGTGCTAGACATTGCAAAAGTTTATGAAAAGAGGGGTTTAGGGATTTGTGATTAGCATTGTAATATGTTAAAAATAGAAACCTATACCAAGCATGATAAATGTGGAGGGAATAGGGGCATTGTAAAATAGTGGGAATGACCCAAAACGTGTTTTTTTTTTTTTTTTGTGTAAAGAAGGATATTTGATATCTAACTGTGAAAAAAGAAACATTTTATATTTTTGGGAAATGGGACATGATGCAAAAAAATGTGAATTGAAATGTTATAACTGTAATAAAATAGGACATTTATGAATGCATTGCAAAAATGAAAATAGTAGTAAGGAAAAATGATAAAAAAAGAAAAGAAAATGAACAAAGAGAAGACATTTTAGAAGTGATGTGAAACCGAAGAAAAAATTAGATGAGCAAAAAAAGAGGACATAGAAAAACATTTTGAAATGAGTGATGAAGAAAACTTAAACTGGGATGTAGTAAAAGAGAAAACATTCTATTGGTAAAAGGGTGAAAGACAAAAATGGAAAGTTTAAGGCAAAAGTACAAAAGAAAAAATAAAGAGAATGGATGAAAACCAACACATCCAACTAAAGATTAGGGCTTGGTGTAATGGTTAAGGTGTTTGACTCACACACAAGGTTCAGTGTTTGATTCTCAACTTTGGAAGGAAATTGGACAGACTTAAATGGCCTATTTAAAAAGCCATAATAGTTACTTGCTATGAACTTGTTAAACCATGAATCAAAGGGAAAAGAACATTTTAGAGTGCTTTAAGTAAATGTGAATAGTATTGAGAATATAGTAAGAAGAATAGGAACTTTGGAGTGGTTTAATACATGTGACGTAGATGTAATTATATTAGAAGACGCAAGATTTCTAACAAATGAAGAAATATTACAAAGACATTATGAGGGAAAGATAATGTGGAATTTGGGAAATGAGAGATGCTTTGGAATAGCCATAATCTGCAGAAATACAGTAAAGATATTAGATGTAAGTTTCGCAAAAATGGGAAGATTAACCATTCGAGATATAAAATGGAGAGAACAAGTACATAGAATTATACCATTATATGCTTATACTAACTGTAAAGAAAGGGAATGCTAATATCATCAGATTTTAGAAAATATAGGAATAAATATGCATATTATAATAAATGAACACTTTGTGATTTTGGAGGGTCTTAAAATGAAATAAAATTATATAAGAAAACTCTTAGAAGTTATAAGACGTGGTAAGTTAAAGCTCTGGGATGAAAATTCATGGACTTACAAAAGGGGTATTGATAGAACTGGCATAGATTATTTTATAGTATCAGAAGGTTTAGGTATGAGAAAGGTAGTTGAAATGTGATTTTCTGATCATCTTGAAATATGGCTAGAGATAAAAGAAAACAATGAATATATAAAATAGACAAAGGAATAAAATATATAAACGAGAAAGTGGCGAATCAAGATGGAAAGAGATTAGCAATACAGTTATGGAAAGATCATATTACTATGAAAACATTTTATTAAAATTGGTCTGAATGATGGATGATATTTAAGGAAAAATATATAAAAATGTTTTACAATGGCAATATGATGTGAGAAAAGTAGAGAAAGAAAAATATAAAAGAATGATGCATTGGAAGATTTAGAACATAATGATAGGAAGTACTTTGGCAAAGAAAAAGAATATTATGAAAGACATCAAGAAAAAATTCAAGAATTGTTATATAAGCAAATATATTTTTGCAAGGAAAAAGAAAAGAAGCATCAGGTTACTTAAGCATATTAAGAAAGGAAGATGGTGGTGTAATGAGAGAAATAAAAAATATAAAAGGAGAAATAGAAAGAACTCAAGAAAATATTATGAATAGTGTAGTAGTGTAGTACAATATGTAGAAGAAATGTTTAAAGAAAAAAGAAAGTATTGAAAAAAACATGGAAAGCAAAAAAGTTGACAGAAAAAATGAATAAAGAGATGGAAATAGTAGATATCTTTAAATGAGTCATATAGAGAACTAGGGCAAGTTAATACAGATTTGGCTGTAGGCCTAGATGGAATAGGGTATAAAATGAACTAAAAATTTAAGGGATTGGCAATATATATATATATATATATATATATATATATATGTTGTGTCTTTCGGCTTTTCCCTGTTAGGGGTCGCCATAGCAGAACTCCGGTCCACTAATGATTGGTAGTTGATTTTTACGTGCCGAGTTACCAGCCCTGATGCACAACTTTCAATGAAGGTACGCCCATTCACGCATGTCTCCACGCAGAAGACGCTCTAGCTGAGAATCGAACCGGACAGCGTCTTACTGTGAGGTGACAACGCTACCGCAGCACCACCACCGCGGGTATATATATATAAGATTTTGAATGAATGGTTAAATGAAGGGTTCATATATAAAGAATAATGTAGTAGAATTCTTAAATTCATATGAAAGAAGGAAGATAGAAGACAATTAAAAAACTGAAGACCAATAGTACTGAATAGCAATAATGATCATAAGATCTTTATGAAAAACAATACAAAAGAGATTTCAAACTAAAATGGAAAAGTTTATGGAAGATAGCATTATTAATGATAGTTAGAGAAAATGTGGATGATATGAACAGAAAAGAAGAAGCAAAAATCATGACAGCAGACCTTAATAAGGCATTTGACACAATTGGACATGACATTTTGTTTGTAATAATAAAATAATATAATGTAAGAGAGACAGTTAGGAAATTATATATGTCATTGTATAGTAATAATAAGGGAAAAATACTTGTAAGTGGCTGGTTAAGCCAAGAGGTACATATGAAGAGTGGTGTAAAGCAGGGATATCCATTGAGTTGTATACTCATTGCATTAAATAAGAATTAAATAGTATGTGAAATAAATTACAAAATGAAGGAGGCTTGGTATATAACACCTGAAGGGTTAAGAATTCTAGTTATGTTAACATATGTAGATGACATTATAATAACTGCAAAAAAAAAAAACAAAATTTGTGTAAAAGAAATAATAATTGCACAAATTAGTGTCTATAAATGATAAGGATGGGTATAAATAAAGAGAAAAATAAAGGTTTAGGTGATGTACAGATCAGGGTATACATTTTACAATGAATGAAATTTCAGACCTTAATAAGGCATTTGACACAATTGGACATGACATTTTGTTTGTAATAATAAAATAATATAATGTAAGAGAGACAGTTAGGAAATTATATATGTCATTGTATAGTAATAATAAAGGAAAAATACTTGTAAGTGGCTGGTTAAGCCAAGAGGTACATATGAAGAGTGGTGTAAGCAGAAAATTTATAAATAAAGATGGGAAAAAGCAATATAAAATAAAGCAAATATGTCTTTTCTGGAGAACATAAAAACTATCATTCAGAAAAAGAGGCTTTTTTGATTAATTCAGTCCTGATGGGGAAAAATACTGTAACAAGTGGATTTACATTGCCAACAGTATTTGAAAAATAATTATTACAGATAATTGTTTTCATTTAAATTGAGTTCTAGATTAAATTCAATAAAAAGAGGAGTTTTATATGTAAATAAAGAAGAAGGAGATAGAAGGTTGTAAATATAGGCAACCTACTGGCAGACAGGTTCAGTGAAAATTTCACCCACCTGCCCCCCCCCCCCCATCAGTAAACCAGGACATCCTCAACACTTGCCCCCTCCTCTCATTACCAGGGAGCAGGTGTTTAATGCCCTCTAAAAGGAAAAAAAATACAGTCTCCATGGGAACCGACAGCATCCCTGGCTGTATCCTACATGAACTCAGGCATGAGCTGTCAGCTCCATTAGGCACCCTCTTCAACCAAAGCCTGAGAACCTGTTTTGTCCCAGCCAAATGGAGGACAGCTACTGTGATCCCTCTACACCAAGGTGGAGCATCCACTGACCCAGGTAATTATAATCCCATCAGCCTAACTAGCCGGGTCTATATTAAATCAGCAAATGCTTAAAAAAGTGAACGCTGATTTATTGACCCCATGTAAGCGAAAGCTTACACTCACGAACACTTAGAACAGCAATTTTTTTCCCCAGAAAAAAATTGCTGGTCCAAAAAAGAAAAAAGAAACTTTAAAACATTACCCCCACACCCCCCTACTTAAATATACCAACTCCGAGATAGCACTACAGTGACGAAAATGGCAAAATAACGAAGGTGGCCAAACAATTTCTTTCATAGGGAAAGAATTTGCTTATATGACGTTTCAGTATTTTGCCATTTCGTGCTTTCAAGTTCGATCAAGATGCATTGGAAAGAACGCATCTTCAATCATATGATAGGGAACCAACTAGCCTAATCGGCAAGGACATGTAATGCATTAGCATGGACCTTATAAACAAGGACATTGGCAACCTCAAAACGCTTGACCCCACACCATTTGGTTTTGTCAAAGGGAGATTGCGCCTGTTAAACTTGGTCGACTATTTCAAAACTGTCACCAAAGCCATGGACGAGGGAAAGACGGTGAAAATCTACTTTGACCTAGCCAAACACTATTCCCCACTCAGGCATAATAGATAAACTCTCCCAGCTATACATCAACCCTTATGTTACCAGATGAGAAGCTAACTGGCTCACTGATAGTACAGAAGGCTTTCTACATGGCCCACTTCATAAGTAAGCGTATTTCATCCAGGAACAAGGAGGTCATAACATCCCTGTATTCCTTCCTTATCAGACCCACTATTGAGTACAATGACCTCTTAGGTATGTACCTTGCCAAGCACATGCAGTGGCTGGAGAGACCACAGAAGTTCCTGACCAGGAAAATCTAGGGTCTCAAACATCTGTCTTATACTGATAGGCTAAAAGCCCTGTCCCGCTACTCAATCTTGTAATGACTGCTCAGAAGTGACTTGTAGCTGGCATACAAGGCCATCTCAGACCCAGCCTTGAAGGAGTTGTTGCATATCCATAAGTCAAACTCCACTGGAGAAACCCGCACGCAAGGCCACAACCTGGTCTGTGACATTAATAGAACTTGTTGGCAGGATAGATTTCTGTCCCAAAGACTCCACCATCTATGGAATAGACTCCCTCTTCACATCAAGCATAGTAACTCTCTACCCCTCTTTAAGAGGAGTCTGGATGACCGGATGGGAAGCAAAAAGTACACCCCTGGGATCACACCTGTGCCCCTCCTGGACAGGGGAAAAAGGTGCTGACTTTGTGAGAACATGGGCAAAATTCTTAGCTAGGCTTATAAGGGCCTCCAGGCCAATAGCCTAGTATCATCCTATGAACTTATGGTATACACTGCTTCATTAAATTTCTGCAAAGAGTTAAAGTGGAGAGTTTAGTAAAACTGTATAAATATAAATATGATAAATGTTGGTGCATGGTAAAAAAGAGCAAAAGAGAAAAAGAGTGTATGAACATAGAAATAAAATATTATCAAGAAAAAAATATTTATGTGGAAAATAAAAATTGATGATATAGAAAAGATAGAGAAGTATGGTATTAGAATGTAATGATACAACATTACTAACCATGGGAAAATCTAACAGATGAAAAAAATTAAACTATAAAAGTAAGAAGCAAATGGTGTAATCAGAAAGCAAAATGCCATGAGATTTTTGTGGAGACTGGTAATAGATAAATTATCAGTAAAAGGTAATTTGGCATATAAAAAGAAAAGTGATAGAACAAGTTTGCAATGTCAAGAAGAAGAAACTATGGAACATGTGTTTTTGAAATGTAAAAGAGTAAAAATGTTATGGGGAAAATTAAGTAAAAAAGATTTTTTGAAGTTACAAATGAGGTTTGGTAACAAACCAATTTGTCCAGGAACAACTTCAGAGGGGGGGTTAGATAAATAGATTACTAGGATTAAGAGGGTATGAACCTATGAACCTATAAAGGGATGAAAAGATTAAATGGGAATGAGGGATGACTGGGAGGAAATGAGGTAAGGCTAGGACAGGACTTAAGGGGTTTATGCAAGTGCAACTGGGTAGGGAATCACATTTTGGTGTAAACTTGCTAAGGCAAGGTATGCCCATGATGACCTATAGGTATTCTGGGTGAAAATGCAGGCCTCGGGGCACTGGTTGCTGGCAGGTCGTATGTATATATAACATATATATTAGTATAAGTTATATATGTATATATATATATATATATATATATATATATTTTTTTTTTATTTCTAGTATAAGCAGCGGTATTTGATGCTACACTTAGCTATCAGGTTTTCAACAATGGTCATATAACCCCTGTACCCTATATGTTACGTCTCTTGTCAGTTTTGGGCTTAAAGCAGACTTCAAATTATTGGTATTTAGTTTAGTGGTGCTAAGAAAATGGTCATAGACAGTATGCTAGTGCATGACCTGATGCTCAGTTGGGTTGGCTTGATGGCACGAGTTACCTTAGAATCATTGATGGCATTTGTGGTTCTTCACCTCATGCATAATTGTTTCATGGGGTTTTTAGATGGCAGTTAGGTGGTTCATGTGCAGAGTTTGGTCTTTGGATGTCTACTTCTTTTGCTTCATAACTGGGCTGAAAAGCCCTGCTGCTTAACCTATTGTATGGTTAGTTATAGAGGTGCACTGCTTGCAGTTTCTTTTGGTGAGCATTTCGCATATGTCTATACGGTTGAAGGGAGTCATGCTGGTGTCTTTATTGACTTATTTATTGCCTCAAATTTTCATGTGGGGTTTACCATTTGCGGGGCTCCGTTCATTCATGGGTAATATCACCTTGTTGAATGATGTGGCTTCCTTTCCATTGCCACAATACAGATTTGGTATCCTTACAGAGGGTTATTTTAACTTTGGTGGTGGTAGTGGTTAACTTCTGCATCTTTACAGATGGTTATTTTAATTTCATTGGAGGCAATGGTTAACATTTAGTTTTTGCTGCTCTCCAGGGGGCAGATTTTACCAGCTGTGAAGTGTGTTGACTAATGGTTTTGTCAAGCATGCTCAGCAATCTGATAACAGTTCATAGACACACACAGGAATGGTCAGTTGCTGGCCAGATTCACTGATTGCATTCGCTCAGATATTTCCTTGTTTTACGCTGTAAACCACGCAATGAGAAAGGGTGGAATTGTGGTGTATGGCAGAGCCATCCATAGTTCAAGTGAGGATTATTAAAATATTTTATGTTTCTTGTTGGTTTCAAGTTTTTTATGTCATGTCTGCCCTGATGAGGAATCATAGTCTCATATTGAAGGAGGGATGTCAAGAGTCTGTGTTTGTCAGAGGGCTGCATGTCGTGGTATCTTGTTAGCAGGGGTTTGGCCAGGTGCATGGTTGAACTGTACTGGCTGCTTCATTTTCGGGGCACCAGTGAAAGCATTGGTCATTACTGGGCCATATGCCGTCAGGACTGCCTCTCAGCTGTAAAAAAAAAAAAATTCTTGCAGTGTCTTGTTTCGCATGTTTTGGTTTATTTTCTATGGAGCTGGGGTTTCTGGTAAATCGCTGTGGGTTGCGTTCAGAAGTGATGACAGTCGTATGTGTTCTTACACGTTTGCCTTAAGTTTGTAACAGGTATAGTTAAAGGGTTTTTCCCTCTTTTGTACTTTGTTTATATTTGCTTCTCTGTGGTTATCATTGCACTGGCATTTTGGGTTGGCGGGGGAGTGGTTTTTCACTATTCCTCGTGGAGTGTCCCTCTTAATCTTCTAAAGCTAGTGACTTTTGGAGGAAAGATGATGAACTACACTTAATGAATAATGACAATAATAAGAGTTATAGGCTGCTTTTACTTCAGAAAATGTGTATTACTTCATACGCTCTGATTTGGTTGATGTATCAAGTTAATAGCACTAATATTTTAAAGCTGTCCCTGAGTTTCTGGATTTGTCCCTGATTTGGTTGCTGTTTGTCCTGGATTGCTTGTGAGCTATGCCTCACAATTTAACAGATACACTTATGTCTGAAAATGCACAGTTCAAACTTTAGCAGGAAAAAAGACATGCTAACCTAATCTCCTTTGTCATTACCTGGTGATGATATAAAATAGGTGGTTCATACTTGTAATTAGGGGTGTTCAGTTGCATGGGCAGTAATCCTCGGTGCTTTTCATAGGTGTTTCCAGGTTACAATACACACAACTCAGTTTGCATACCATGATTTGTGGTGGGGCGAATATCATTTTAGACTGGATTAAAGACTACTTCAGGGAGCTGCACTATAATGAGCCTGCGGAGTACAATTTTATGTCCTTTTTTACCATTGTGGTCTGGGGTAAAGGGAATTTTGTTTTGTTTTGTTTTTTTTTTATTTTGGGACATGGTTTGATAATCACTGAGGGCTGCAGTTAGTGAAATAAGGACAGACAGTTGATTTACACTTTATTGCCTTCAGGACATCCCTGACAGTTGGTGAGGGCGTTTGGATGTGTTTGCACCATATCGGGGTACAGAGAATGTCCAGATTAGAAGTTGGGTAGGTTGGACAACTAGGTTAGGGGAATGGACAGCCATCCATGGCACGTCATTTCCCTTTGAAGTCAGCCATTTGCTGCATGTCAGTTGCATCAATGGATGGGGGGCGGGTAGGCGCAGAAAGTCCAGGTTGTCTCATTTTGGTCCATTTTGCATGAAATTGTGGTTATTTGGTTAATTTCTATCAAATCATCAAAACTTGAAGTAGAAATGGTTACAGCTGATGTACAGATCTTGGTGCTCTGATGGGTGTTTCAGCATCTGGAGTGCTATGAAATGTGGTCACAGATGTTGTCAGTGCAGAGTTCATATCAGACAGTGGTTCAAAGGAAGTAGTCTCATCAGAGTGAGCATCACCTGGTGGACTAAAGGAGGTGCTCTTGTAAGGTGATGGCTGTTGCTGCGGTGAATGGGTTTTGGCCACTGGAGTGGTACATACTGTGGTTGCAGGTAATCCTCCTTTACTAAGTACTCATTTAGTCATATCAGACTTTGAGCATAGTGTGGGGACAGGTAAGTAAATTAAGTCACAAGCAGGGTGAAGCAGATTCAGGGTTGTTCTTTAAGGGGAGTTGGGGTCGGCCATAAGGGGATGGAGTTACTGCAACATGAGCTTGGGGCAGGCTTTGGCGGCGTGGTATTGGGGCTTTTGCATTCCTTGGGCAAGGATGTGCCAATGGGTTGTTCTGTGCATTGTGATGCTTTGACAATTAGCACTGTTGGTGAAAGCTAGGGACAACGATGGATTAATGAATGTTTTGCACCTCTTCAGGTTCCAGAATTTGGTATGCCAGGAAGTTCATCTCGTTTACTTATGGCCTTCTCTTTATCAAGCACCATTGGGTAATGCTGAATAGGTTGGTGCAGGCTGACTGGGCATTGTGGCAGACTTGTGTTTAGTAGTTAATGGTAGGGTGTTTGACCATGCAAACAGGTTTTTTTCCAGGGGAGTTGCAATTAATTACAGAGATGATAGCACAGTTACAGATGGGGGGTATTGTGTGGGGAATGGTTTTGAGATTGCAGGCCAACATGAAGGAAGGGCATTGTAGGGAGGATCTTAACTGTATAGTCAGTTTGGCTGACATCGATGGCTAGTAGAAGAAGTTGCGAGAAAATGGATGAACTGTTATACTGAAGGGGACTGTGGTGACAGTATTGCATTGGGAGATTAGTACTGTTAACCATTGTTTTTGGCAACTGTGGGTGGGATTGTAGGACTAGATTAAGAGGTGGAAAAAACATTACAGGGTGGGTAGGTCCAAGCAAAGTATTGTTTTGGGGGGGTTTATATTAGCTCACCGAACTGCTTAAAAAAGTGAACAGTAATTAATTGACCCTATGTAAGCGAAAGCTTACAATATCGAACTGTCAGAACAGCAATTTTTTTCCAAGGAAAAAAAATCGCTGTTCAAACAAAAAAAATAAAAAAATAAAAAACAAAACACTTTAAACATTACATTAAGTGGGGGGCTTCACCCCACGCACCCCTGATGTGGGGAGCTGTGCCCCCCACACACACCCTACTTAAATATACCAACTCTGAGACCACACTACAGTGCCAAAAACAGCAAAGTAATGAAGCGGCCAAGTGAATTCTTTCCCAGGGAAAGAATTCGCTTAAAAGATGCTTCGATATTTTGCGGTTTCAGTCTTTTAAGTTCGACCAAGACACATTCTTTTGAATGCGTCTTCCATCTTTTAATAGGAACCCTTGTTTCAGGGGATGCTATTAGATACAGGCCATGGTTTGAGTTAAAAACTTGAAGGGCAAAGTTTCAGAACAAGGGTGGATAAGGATGTTGTAGAGCCATTTGGGGTCTTGAAATTTGCAAATTTTTGAGGAAGATTATTCACTGGGATGGCCATTGGGGTAGATGGATAAGGTTGGTCCTGGGGATTTGCATTTGTTTAGCAGTGTTATGGGAGATGTTGGGTTTGGGTGGTTTAATTTGGGTGGGGGGGTTGTGGCTTGTTGGCAGCAGGATGGAGGGACAATTGGGGATGTTGAATATTTGGAGTTTTTTTTTAATTTAATCGGGAGTAGGTTTAGTGGAAGTTGTGGGGGAATTAAGGTTCACTTTCATGTGTTTTAATTGACAGTGTTATGGGTGGTGTAGTTCATGACTGATGAGATGTGTCAGGTTGGATTAAGGTTAAAGGACTGCTGCAGCGGTTTGGGGCGTTTTTATAAGTAAAGCATATGATAGGGCATTTGTGAGATTGGTTAAATGTTTGTTACAGCTGTTTGTTGGAAGCAGTTTGGTGGGCAAGATTTAGTCATTTGTCAGGCATTTGAGCAACGTAAGGCAGTTGAGTTGGTTAAGGAGCATTTAGCTGTGAGCACTGCAGTTGCACGAGTGGTAAGGCTAAATGAACTTACTAAATTTTGATTGGTGGCTCATTGGTTGGAAGGGTTGTGGTAGATGATAGTGTGAAGATTGACAGACTTTGGCTATTGTCAAGATAGGTTTCCTTGTGGGCATTGACACTGGGAAATGGAGGTTCATGGGGTTACAGTTTTTATGGCTTTTTGTTATGGATTTATTATAGTCATGAAAAGGTGTTTGTTGGTCAGCGAATGCCAGGATTATCATTATGTTTTTCTACGTATACTGAATAGTTGGTGTGATGGCAGAATTGTTTTTAAAATTGATTTTGGAAAGAAAGTCTAATTTTGGCCATGGTTATATACATTGAGTGGGGAAATAGGGCTGCAGTAGGCATGATGGTAGGTAATTGCCCTTGCATGGTTCACGTGGCATTGGGTTTAATGTTCTGGTGTTACGTTTGGTGGAAAATGTCCTGAGACTTACTTCTTCTTCTTTTTCTTTCGGCTTTTCACAGTTAGGGGTCGCACACAGCAGATCATCTGTCCGCTCATGATTGGCAGTGGAGTTTTACAGTGTTGAGTTGCCAGCCCAGCGCCCAACCTTCCACAGATGGCACACACACGCACACACTCACACCTAGGGCCAATTCAGAGTATCCAATCCACCTACAGCATGTCTTTGGGATGTGGAGGAAACTGTAGCACCCGGAGGAAACCCACGCGACCACAGGGAGGACATGCAGACTCTGCACAGAAGGCACCCCAGCCGAGAATCGAACCAGAGAACCTCTTGCTGTGAGGCAGCAATGCTAACAGCTGCACCACCGTGGCCGCCCTGTCCTGGGACTTACTATGATGTTAATATTTGCAGCTACAACAACTGTGAATTGAGTTAATATGCAGAAGTTCTACAAAGTTATGGTTATTATCTTTGGATTATTTTAACAGTTTAGTAAATTGGCAGCTTTCACTACTTATATGAAAGGGCTTTTGGGGTTGATGACAGGAATCCCATTTGGTTTACAAAAGATGGCATACACCAAATGATGTTTGACTTAACCCCTTTTTTATGGGTGGTTAGATTATTGAAAATTTTGGTAGGAGGGAGGGGAAACAGCCTGGTCAGGCTGGTGGGAGGAGAAGAGGGACAGGCTTGCCCTCTTCTGTTCCCTCTCTTGTGCTGGATGTTCACTTCAATAAGTGGCGAAAGGAAAGTCAGCAGTTGGAGGTTGCTTGACAAATAAAATCTGCTTATTGGTTGATAAATGAAGTGAGTGACGGGACGCTGCTTCATAAGTAAAATAAGTGAGTGGAGGTAAGGACTCTGCTTATTTGGTTGGATGTGTAATTCAATAAATGGTAAATGAAGTGAGTGGTGGGAAACTGCTTCATAAGTAAGTGAGTGCAGGTAAGGACTTACTGGGTCAGGATGAGTGAGGTCACGCTGTCCTGATTAGCATTACATGGATGTTTACACTGTGATTAAAATCAGCTATACTATGTATGTTGTAATTAATAAATATTGGTTAATAAAGTTATGTTTATGGAAGTTTGGTTCTTTGGTAGTTTCACACCATAAGCTCTATACTCCTAGAAAAACACATATTATGTATAAAAAAACAGACGTCCAAGCAAATAAAATGACGAAACAGGACTTTAATAAATACAGGTTAAGCGCTTTTATCCCTACCACAAACTTTGGACTTCTTCAGAACAATATCATACCCAGAATTACTTGCTTAAATACTTAAAAATTACTTAATCAGCTATTAAGTAAAGCAATTTAAGATGGCAATTAAAATGAATCTTGTTGTTACCTTTATGTTTTCTTAGAGGCCAAAGTACTCCATTAACCTTTACACACGGAAAAATATTCTTTTGTACAATATGAAATACAAACTTAGATATAAATACAAAAAATATATAAGCACATATTAAATAAAAATGTACAAATGAAAAATTGGCTGAAAAAGAATACATACTTTGTCAAGAAGAAACTACTGAACGTGTTTTTGAAATGTAAAAGAGTAAAAAATATGGAGAAAACTATGTAAAGATTTTTTCAAAGATATAAAAGAAGTGGATAAAATAAACATGGATATGATTAAATATGGATATTATAAGAGTATAAGTAAAGAATATATTAAAAGAATAGAAAAAATATTTTATGTCACATGGGTTATATGGAATGAAAGAATAAATTAAATTATTTTTAATAATAAATGGACTTTAGCAACAATATTAAGCAAAATAAGATGGTGGTTATGGAAGAAGGAGTGGGGTCTAATAAGGATGAAAATATATCACTATTGTAAGGAAAATTATGAATATGTGCAAATATATTTGTATATCTATATATTTGCCTATTTGTAAATATATAAATAAATGTTCTTTCTGTATATTTTTGTATATAAATAAAGGACTGCTAATCTTTTGATATGTGCAGTAGGATCTTTTTACATCCACCAGAGCTACCACCAACTCTAGGAAATAGAGCCTTGGTTTAGCATCTCATTTCAAGGACAAAACACTCAGGAGTGCAGCACCCACCTTATGCTACACTGCATTGCTAGCAATCCATCTACCAGGTATGGTAGTAGAACACACAGCCTTCTGCACAAAAAGTAAGTCTACTACCTGTTGTGCTACTGACAATGTTATATATACTGAAGGGTCTACTTTACACAGTCAACTGTTCAGAAAGTCGACTTTCGACTTTTGAAAAGCTGACCATGTAAACAAAACACATAAAACACAACAAACACTTACCTAAAACTGTTATCAGGGGGGGCTACACTCCCCTGCACCACCCATGGGGGGCTCTGCCCCCCACACCCACGTAACTTAAATATACCAACTCTGAGATTGCACCACAGTGCAGAAGAAGGACATTTTTCCTATTCCGTACTGTACGGAGATAGCAGTTCCCCATGGCCGGCTTTTCGAAAGTCGATCATATGGTCTCGGCCACATGAAAGATGATTTTCTGAAAAGTCGACCATGTGAAATATATAGCATGCACCTAATTAATATTTGTTCCTATGGTTATTTATCATTTTAAGCACAAGTGATATGGGCCTGAACAGTATTACAAGGGACTTCTAATGTGCAAGAGTCTGACTTTGTGACATCCCAAGGAATGTTAACAAATTTTATACTCAATTAGATGTTCATTTGCATATCCAAACAACTGCAATAAGTGCAGAATGGAAGATATGAGCTGATTTTTACCTTTGTAGTATTCTTCCTGGGTATTTGCATTGACTTAGATGAAAGCTTTGCAAAGACAGGCAATACCCACAACTCCTACAGCTGAAAAAGAGATTGCAGCATTCTTGCCAGTACATTGGATACATTTATTATTTTTGAAAGAAGTTCTTCCCCAGTACATGTATATTTATTACTTTAATTAATTGCAAACTTTCATATATTAGAATTTTGGACATTACTTAGTGTCTTTCATTGGATCCCATTCAGAAGATCGACTCAACTGAAAATCGAACTTCATATGGTTGAGACCATATGTTCGACTTTCTGAAAAGTCAAATGAGGGAAAACAACAAAAATCTATGTATTTGCAGGGCCCAAGCCCCGCTGCACCCCTCATGTTGGGAGCTGTACCACCCCATACCACCTGCATATTATGTATACCAACTCTGAGATCGCAATACAGTGGAGAAAAGGGTAAATTCTCCAATCCCCAATGTATCACAATCTCCATTCAAAAGCTTGATATTTCAGAAAGTGGTCCGTATGGTCTCCACCATATGAAGTTTGACTTTCTGTTGAGTTTATCTTCTGAATAGGATACCTCTCAGTACAATGGCAAAGTGATAACTCTCAACTTTTTCATCCAATGTTAATAACAAGGAAAGAATAATTAAGGAAATGCCCCAAATGTGGGATACTTTTTTAAAATTTTGTTCCTGTTAAGTAGAAGGGTTAGAGCAAACATTTGAGAACAAACTATGGGAGTTCTTCCAAAATCTGGACACTTGAGAGGTATGTGAGATGTAAACATGTCAGACTGCATAGCTCACTCTTCATTCTTGTCTTTATATTTCTGCAACTTGAAAAATACAAACTGTGTTAGTGCAGCTAAATGCTTTTTCTCTTGTTAAGTTATGACTTTTCAGCTCTGAAGAAAGCGTCATGTGTGCGGAATGTGTACTGTTTTTATACTTTAATGATTATTGTTGTTGTTAAATGATTACAGAAAACATAATTTCCTGTTACCCTGATAGCAGAACCTCTCTCATATGTAAATTTTCTGTGTATGCCCATTTGTGTAGACATTTCACTAAAACTATATTAAACTACCTTTGATCATTTAGACTATGATTAGAGAAAATCAGTAAACTATTGAATGATCAATTACACTGCAAACATTTGAGCATAGAGGCAAGAATATTAAGTATGATAGAATATACTTCAGCCATAATATGCTGCCTCTGACTATTAACATAAAATGCAAATAATTTTACTTTTAATAAGAGCCTAAAGTCTTTGTCATTCTTATAAATGGATTACTCTTGTGCTCTGGCAAACAGAGCAAAAACTAAGCAATTATTTTGACATATCCATCTTTCACCTGCCTCAGATATTCAGTAACTGAACTAGATTTTCCAACTGAGTTAAGCATCAGATTTCATTTGCATTTCGGCTGCAACTGGATTAATAGAAATCAAAGTACATCTTAATATAAGCATTATAAACATACATTTTTTAAGTAGCCTGACCTTTCTAAGCTATAAAAAAGCAATATTTCCATGTACATCAATGTCTTAAGTCAAAATGCTTGGAAAGGAATGACTCACATCTGATCCTTGAAAAATTATTAGATTATTTATGAGGGTAGAAAAAATATCTGAACCAGACCCTGTAAAAATTTTCCTTCACAGTACTCACAAGCATAAAATCTGTCAAACTTTCAATGAAGAGTTCATAGTTAGGATTTTTCAGTGATATCCATGGGGACAGCTACCACAGGAAAGCCAGAAGATATAAGATCAATAGTCCAGTACCCTGCCTCTTTGTGATGAATTTTTAATAACTTTGGTAGAAGCTCTCTTCTTAAATGTAAATTGCCTTAATGATGGACACATGACTGACATAACGAACAGTCATGCTGTACTTCAGAAATTGACCTACAAAAATCATCTGATATCTTTGTCTGTCTGCATGAAAGTTTGTATTGCATCAGTTGTAATTCCTATGAACTGGTTCTTCCTGATGCAAAAACATAAGTACAGATGCCATAAAGAAGGGGTCTTGTTAGAATTATAGCAAATGTAATAAGGAAATAATGTTAGCAAACAGATTTATCACTCTCCTTATACATTACATATATACAAATTAAACACTTTTATGTGCATTCTATCTGCATTCTCTACCTGTCTCTCCTTTCATACACCCCTTGATTGTAAATTATCATGCTATTTATTTCAGGGTTATAAAATTTGTAACATAGTAATCTGAAGAGACATGCTACTTAAATCTGAGCCTGCCGTATTACATTTCACAACACATTTTCTTTTAGTGTAATAATACAGGCAATGAATTATGAATTTGACTCATAAATGCGTATAATACAATGCCTGACGACAAGACTTCCATGCTCATACACACACACACAGACACACACACACACACACACACACACACACACACACACACACACACACACACACACACACACACACATGTGCGCACACACCCGTCTGCACACACACACGCACACACACGCACACACACACATGCACACACACACGCACACACACATTGACACACACATGCACACACACAAACATGTCTACACACACACACACACACACACACACACACACACAGATAGATATGCACACACATACACACACACACACACACACACACACACACACACACACACACAGACAGACACACACACACACACACACACACACACACACACACACACACACACACACACACACACATGCACACACATGCACACACACGTATCATTCTGTACAAACGATTTGCTTCAAACATTAAAGGTCAGACCAACAAATTCTTCAAAAATGAGAAAATGTAAAACTGCTTCACCCACTTTTTTCATAAATGTTCAAAAAATGCATTACCTTCCACAGACACCTTACTTAAATACATTAAATTCACGAACACAAATCTACAGACAAAGGACAAAATCTACTTTCCCTATTTTATATAGGAAAAACAGTAAATATAGAACATTAAAACAAGTTTCACAAAACCTCAAAATATATAAAATCAATATGGAGTTTCTACTCTCACGCAAATTCAATGGCAGTTTTCATCTAAATGAATAGAAATATGCAGTTTCTGTTCTTGGGAACTGTCATTCAATAAACTTTCATTATTAAAAATCCTTTGTTAAATATGTAATTGATCAGTTTTTTTCTTATATATTTGGAAATTCATTCCTACATTCTTCAGTGAGACATTAGATTTCTTGATGTATTTACCCAGTTGACCACTCTTTGTAACAAACGGTATTTAGCAGAGGCACAGAAAACTAAATGGTTAAACACATTACAGGAAACTCTGCAAAGGAATATTTACTTTGTATTTATTTCAGGAGTATGTCATTACTCCATATCAGGGTGGTATTACGAAGACACACACACAGACACACACGCACACACACACACACACACACAAATGTGGGAGCAGTAGATTTGGATGAGGCATGCACTAATTGCATGCCACTATTTTTGGTAAATTTTATTGGTGGTTACAGTGGCTGAGTTACATTACAGTGGAAGTGCAACAGTTTAACTGTATTATAATTTTAGGAGTTATCTTCTTTCTCCATGGTTGTGCAACCAAGGAGTTAGTATATTTCATTTCTAGGGGTACGGGATGGAGCTCCCTCCGTAAAAGGAATGCATTTTTTATGTGATCACAAATGCCAGCTGTTCATTTGCATTTGTGATCGCTTTTTCTCAGAGGTTTTTGTTAGATGTTTGACAGTACTGATAAACTTTTTAGATTAACTTTTGTTGATAAAAGTTGATCAGCAGTGTAAATAAATGTAATTTTATATACACTTGACAGAATACATAACCCGTGCGAGTGCATATTGTGTCTTCGTTTGCAGGTTTTAATGTACCACAGTGGTATGGAACCGTGTCATTGAAGCTTGACCTGTTGAACATATGGAATGAGCTATGACATGGGTCCTGCAAGGAGAGGGAAGTCCATTAATGTTTTTACTCACGTTCATAAAAGTAGGAAATGTGCTATTCCATAGGTCCTAAAAGGAGGGAAAATCCATTAGCATTTATTGCCTATGTTTGACGGTAATAGAGCAGACTGAGGTTCGATGAATAAGAAACTTGATGAATGGCATTAAATGGCATAGATACATTTGCAAAAACATAGAAAGAAATTGACAAAAAAGTGGCCCAGCACCTGCACACCCCAAATATCTAAATATGAAAATATTGTAAGTATGAGGTTGTTCTGAGAAAACAATAACAAAAACAGCTGTGGATGTTCTATAAATATAAATATACTGTAGTGGCCACATTTTCAGTTTAAAAGTGTGTAATATATATATATATATATATATATATATATATATATATATATATATATATATATATATATATATATATATATATATATATATATATATATGGGTCTACTTTTCTTCATCGAAATTACATTATTTTGAAAAAGAAAAGTATGAATCCATTTCTGCGAAAGTGCACTTTCGAGAAAGCCGATTCACCCAAGCATGGTGCAGTGGGGATAAGGAAATATATCCTTTTCCCCACTGTAGTGCAATCTCAGAGTTAGTTTATTTAAGTAGCGGGGGTGTGGGAGGGGTGCAGGGTTTTTTTAATGTTTATTTTGTTTATTTAGCTGATTCGGTGAATCGGCTTTCGCGAAAGTGCACTTTCGTTGAAGTGCATTTTCATAGAAGTGGGGTTGTACTTTTCTTTTTCGAAATAATGTAATTTCAATGAAGAAAAATAGACCTATATATATATATATATATATATATATATATATATATATATATATATATTTATATATATGTTGTTGTCTGTCTTTTGGCTTTTCCTGTTTAGGGGTCGCCACAGCGGAACTCCGGTCCGCTAATGATTGGCAGTTGTTTTTTATGGTGTCGAGTTGCCAGCCCAACGCCCAACCTTCAACGAAGGCACGCCCATTCAACACATGTCTTTCGAACACCCACTCGACCACAGGGAGGACATGCAGACTCCACAGAGAAGGCACTCCCAACCCAAGCCGAGAATCGAATGGGAGATCCTCTTGCTATGAGGCAACAACGCTACCACTGCACCACCATAGAACTATATATATATATATATATATATATATATATATATATATATATATATATATATATAAGGTTTTTGTATATATATATTTTATATATATATATATATATATATATATATATATATATATATATACATATTGAAGGTAAGTGGTCTTCCTTCTTTGTTAGGTCCCAAAAACAGACTGCTCTGAGACTTCAGTCTCACCTAGTATTAAACATTAGTTTAGTGATGGATTCCAAAATAACATCACATACATCTAATCATCTGACTTCTGGATCCCATGCAATCCCCCCCCTCCCATTGCTAGAAACTGCCATGATTTAGCAGTTATGTGTCAATAATACATACACAAAAAACCTTCTAAGATCTGCTGCAGCTCCTGAAAGTCATACAACCATAAAACACTTCCACTCTTCCTACAGAAACTAATAAACCATACTTTTTACAGACATTGCATCTCTGGCTTCAATCAAAACTGTGAGGTATCATCTTTATGGCGTAGGCCCAGCAATTTAATTTCTTACTATTTTTAAAGTTTGACATTAATCTCTTCTCTTCCAACATCCTCTGTTTAAATCTATACATTTAAACAGTTACAATAACGCATGTATGTTTCTTTTTCGGTAGAGCAGGGCACACTGTTGATACATTTTTAAAACAAGCAACTTTACAAATACATTTTTAAAAACAAGCATCTGTAGAAATCAGTTTGATATACAAGTGGCATATAATTCTTTACAAAATTCCAGCTAACTGTGCTGGCATATGTTACACAACCACTGCATGGCTAGCAATACCTAACATTGTCACAGTGACTTTGGCCTATTCTATAGGGAGATTTACAAATCAAGGAAGCCATAACCAGATTTACCTATGTAATACCATAAACTGTGGATTTACCTACAGAGTAAAAGTAAGTTGTCAGGAATTTTGATCTGTAGTCAAAACCATGTGTGTTATAAGTGGTGTATTTGAAAAGGCAGCATCATGGACTGCTGGTTTCTGAGAGTTTAAAAAATTAGCTGAACCATGTTTACTATGAATAGTATATTTCCCCTTTTTGGAATGGACTTTTTAGGTGATATCATTGCACTGTAAGTAAACTGGACTGAAATGATACAGAGAGTCTCTAATGTGTTAAACTTACAACACTTTTGATTGTCATGAGATATATTTGGATAACATTTACCAAATTAAACAGTTTTTCATTTCTGCATAACTGCCTGCAATTGATAACATCCTGTCAGCTAATTTCTCCACCTATTCAGTGAAACAACGGTCCCTCATTGTCTTACCACATCTATTTTCAGCACAGAGAGTGAGAGAGAGAGAGAGAGACATGGTAGGAAAAAGAGAAGAGTGCTTGATGAAGAACTGTTACCCTTTTGGAAAAGTTTGATTTCTCCTATGTTTAACTGCAATGAGAACACATGAAAATGCTTCTGACTTACTTACTGTGAGTCAGAAAGTCTGAATTTCAGAGTGTGCTTTGAAGTGGTGTTTGGAGATGAACCTTCCCAAAGAGCATTGTTGGATGAAGATCTGACTACCATCTCAAGGATGTATTTAAAGAAGTGCTATGAATAGTGGTCACAAGCTCTTATGTTTGTTTTCCTTAAACTAGGTCCAGTTAAATGTGGGTGATATGCAAGATTTGAGTGCAGCTTGTTATCACAGTCCACTATGATATGAAGAGAAGCTGGGCTCTAAGAATGATTTAAATAAGTAATTTTTAAACCAGGTTAAATAAAATTGCATGAGAAACAGTGGTAAAATGACAAGTACTTTTAAGTGTTTTACCAAAATGATATGAACGTGCTGAAAGGCTGCATACCAGAGATGTGCATAGCGAATATACTAAAATACTAAGAAATGTTCTTACAACACAAAATATGTGCTATAATGGTTCACAAAGGACATTTTTGAAGCTGGATATATGCAAATAAAAAGTATTGTAAGGTTGTATTCATATTGCAAAGAGTAGTTTACTGCAATGTAAATTAAGATGTAAAACTAATGAATGTAAAGGGCAGTTGTTTCAGATTACTCATGACGTGAGGGATACTATTATAAATTCCCTGACTATAACAGACTGATCCTAATATATGCAAGGTAAGGAAAAAAAGTGATGCTTAACCTGCTGAAGCCTAAAATGCATAGTTTTATACTTCCATTTCACACCCAAACCTCCTTATGGTACCAGAACTTTTCGGAGCCTGGCTTCATTAACTTAGTGATTTAACAGATTATAATTGGAAGTATTCGAAAGTGCAAAGAGTTCTTAACAAAATGACACTTAGTCTTGGATGTCCTGCAGTGGAGAAATTAATCTTTTGTTTTCCACTTATTATTTATATTTTCATATGCATGTTCATATTTTCATAAGTGAGAAACTTATATTTTATTTAGGTGTATGGAGTGACACACCAATGTGGGAGACAGGAAAATAAACTGAAAATGCTGATTTGTATCACACTGTACTGGAAGTTGTTAGCTGTTTCTTAGTAATTATGAAAATAAGCAATATTTCCATATATACTTAGTACTTCAAAAACAGGTGACTTACAAACTATTGCAAAACAAATTTCACAAACTGGATAAACATCCTTGTTTACACCTCAGAGCAGAATTAAAATAAAAATAAAGCAACGAACTGACCACGGCTCGGTGAATTCAAACTGTTTTAATAAAACACATAAGAGTAAACGCTTTCACGATTTACAACTAATCGCTTCTTCAGACTCCATTCATACAAATATAACAACTAAATTTAAATTAATGCTGACCAATCAGATACCACATCCTATATGACATCATTAATTAATAACAATTAAAAAATTCTAAGCTTTAAAGCAGTATACAAAACATAGTAATAAATAAAAATGTGTCATATAATTAAACCAATAAATTCAGTGTTTCAGAGACCTAGCTTTCAGGAAGGGTTTCAGTGAAACTATACCATTTAGCCCTGGTGGTTTATCTGCCTGTAGTTGTAGACTTACAAACTATTGACAGTAGGTGAAACCTTAGATGTTTTTGAAGAAAACTGTCTTGTGTAATATAAGTTGCATATCTTGAGAGAAATGGATTATTATGTGTATTGCTACTTATACAATTAAACATGTTTCTGCAAATATCTCATTTAAGAAGTATTTGTATAAGAATTTCTTGTTGTTATGTCTAGTTAACAAAAATGCTGTAACAGTGATTTCTATACCTTCAGATCACAAAATAAATATGTGTGAGAACCAAAGAAGGAGGGGTATCTATCTTCATCAGTGATAAATACACCTGTAGACTGGTTAGACAGGATAAGTCTACGGAGTTACTACAAGTTCAAATTACAGTGGAAGACCCCGTCTCTATGTCATCATTAACTAGAGGTCCCCCTACCTGAACCAAGATGCCTGCGGATCTTATATGGACCTACTTGTGTGAATCCAAATATAACTCAACACTCTAGTCATAGGTGATTTCAACTATCCCTCCATAACTGGGAAACATGTATGAGCCCTAACATACTCACACAAAAATTCCTGAATTTTGTTAACTCAAATGCCATGGAACAAACAGTACAAAACCCCATAAGGGGCTCAAAAATTCTTGACATGGTCCTCACCAACATGACTGACCATTGCAGCACTCCAAGTTTAGCAGCCTTAATGGTCAAATCCAATCATAAATCAATCACATTTGAAGTAGCAATAACACCAGAAGCCATCTAGGGAGAAGTCAGGTTAAAAAACTTCACCAAAGCAAACTATACCCTCCTAAGAGATGGCATAAATGACTTCCAAGCACTGGTTCCAACAGGTGGCATTGACTATTATACTAAGGTATACACTAATGCCCTGTACAAACATTTATAGAAATATATAGACATAGAATTGCATGATAGGAGCAAAGCAAGATCCTCAAAAAAAAGCAAGCCACCCTGATGGACATCTAGCATTAATAGATTGTACAACAAGTGAAAGAAGCTGCTGTCTAAGAATATAAAATTGAGGTCCCAGCACTGGAAGAGAACCCTCCTCAGTCTAAATAAGCAAATAAGAAAACTTATAAAATCCTCAATGGGCATCTTTGAGAAAACGTTAGCAACCATAGCTAAGAATAACCATAAGGCATTCTTCAGCTCTATCCAAAACCTAAAAGTTAGGACCCAGATGTGTTTTGAACTAGCTGTGGATTGTGTCATACACACTGATCCTGTGAAAGTAGCTAACCTGCTAGCAGGCAGGTTTGTCAAAAACTTCACCCCCCTATTCCCCCCAAACCTTTACAAATCATGCCTTCATTATCTCTTCCACCCTGCATCTCCAAAGATCAGGTCATCAATGCTCTTTTCCAAGCCAAAACACAGCCTCTATGGGACTGTATAGCATGCCGGGCTGCGTTCTAAATGTTTTAAAATGTGATTTAGCATCTCTGTTAAGCACCTTATTCAACTACAGCCTGAGTACTGGTTTTGTCCACACTGAATGGAAAACAGCATCCATTATCCCCCTTTACAAAGGTGGTATTTCAACAAACCCGGGGAACTATAGACCAATAAGCATAACCAGCCTCATCTGTAAGGCTACGTAAGAAATCATCATGAACCTTATAAATAAGGATATAGGTGGCCTCCAAACCCTTGATTCGACTCAGTTTGATTTTGTTAAGAGTAGGTCATGCCTGCTAATCTTAGTGGACTACTTTGAAAACATGACCAGAGCCATAGACAAAGGGAAATCTGTGCACATAGCCTATCTTTTGTTGGCAAAGGCCTTCAACAGAATCGCACATTTGTGCATCATTGACAAACTTACCCAGTTGAATATCAACCCCTATGTTGTTAGGTGGGTTGCAAACTGGCTCACTGACCGATCACATTCAGTCAAAGTGGGAGTGTTCACTTCAACCAGCAGACCTGTCACCAGTGGGGCTCCACAAGAGTTAGTGCTGGGACCCTTTTGTTTGGAATATACCTCTCAGAAGTTCAGGCCAAAATGGAGGGGCTGTGGCTGACCACGTTTGCTGATGACTGAAAATCAGGTGCAATTATAGAATCCGCTAATGATGTCAGCATACTTCAAGAAGGACTTACACAGACCACTGATTGGTGCCAAAGCCACGGACTTAAACTAAATGCAAAAAAATGCGCCATCATTCCTTCTGGTAAAAACAATGTCCCTGCTGACTATCAAATAAATAATAATACCCTACGTACCAACTCAGTAGTGAGAGACTTGGGAACGCAAGTTGACTGTGACCTTGACTTTGACCACCACATGTCTGCTGTGGTGAGGAAGGTATTCTACATCACACACCTGATTGGCAGAGGTATTGCCTCAAAGGCAAAATAAATTATAACTCCCCTGTAAACATCCCTCACCAGGCCTATAATTGAGTACAATGCTCCCTTTGGTATGTACTTATCGGGCACCTGCAGCAATGTGAGAGACCTCAGAAATTTTTAATTAAGAAAATTCAGGGTCTCCAACACATTGCCTTGCATGGACAGAGTCATTGTCACTGTACTCAGTAGTGTGCAGACTACTTAGAGGAGACGTATGCCTAACTTATAGAGCAATCTCTGACCCAAACTTAATGGAAATGCTGCAAATCCACAAGACAAATGGTACTAAAGTCACCAGTTTTAGGGACCTTAATCTAGCTTGAGACATAAACAGGACCTGTTGGAGGGACAAATACGTCTCACAGAGTTGCCACTTCTCTGGAATAGGCTACCAATTCATATTAAACAGAGCCCCTCTATGACCCTGTTTAAGTGTAGCCTGGATGAGTGGATGGGAAACTGGAAATTACTGCCTGGGATTGCTTCTATGTCTCTCCTGGAAATGGGCAGTCATGGGCAGTCATTGCTAAAGAAAAAATCTTGGTCATAGGCTAGATCTTTTCTCTAGCATTACATTCAGTTTAATCTGTTAGACTTGTAAAGACCCTTGGGTCAACAGCCTAGTAACCTCCTATGAACCTATGGATATATGTTTAGGTTGTATAGTTTTCAAGATATAAACATTTGTTTGTGAAAGTTTAGAAAAATATAATTTGGAATTTGTGTGCAGTGTAATTATTACAGTATTTATGGAAAAGACTATGACTACACTAACTATTATACCTGTAAAATATTTCTTCTAATAACATTGCTATGTGTACAATTTTAATAGATTTATTGTTCATTAAATATTTATATTTGTTTACTTTATACTTTTTAAGTTTATTTTTCAGAAAATGCTCTAGAATACAAGATACTTCACAGGTAAAATGAGTCAAAAAAGTGAATCAAAACCTCAAGCAAAAGTACTGTACATATTCTGTGTTCATAAGCAATGGTGGAAAACTTACTGAGCAAAATTGTTTACCTGGCATTTCTAGAAAATAAGACTGTACGTTTCCTAGTGGATGCACTGGAAACTGGTGATTGCACTGTCTGTTCTAAAATACAACCTAACTAGTATGTAAAATGGTAACAGCTTACAGGTTTAAGTTTTGCTGGTCTGACGCTCCAACATAAATTCATTAACATTTTTACTTTGATGCTCATCGTATTTATCATTGATGCATTATCCTTAGCTTTTTAGGTTATATCCTGCCAAGGTTATAACAACTGGTCATCTTTCAAAGCTTCATAGCACCTTCCACACTCCCAAACCTTCAGCCAGCTTAGGTTGAGCTGACTAAAAAGACAGGTTTGGGTGTCAATCAGTTCACTGTGCGTGTCAGGCCTCATTGTTTTCCTGCCTCCAAAGAGTAGGCTCTTCGTATGTTCCTGAGAATTCATTTTCAGCTTGTGCTGTTCCTTTGCTGAGCAGATAAGTTCCCTTTGGTGAAAAAAAATTTCCATTTAAAAAATGTTTTCTTTGATAACACTTTCCTGTTCCAAAAACTTAAAGCTAGCTAGCAGTTTGTGTTTCAGCAGTCACCAGACAGCATTGTACTTTTAAATGACAGCACTTTCCTTCTCTTTTATTCCTGTCAGTTTAAACGTTGTTACAAATATTTAAAAATCTTTTTTTCTGTTCAAAAATTGTGCTTATTTTAGTTTTTGGGGCTAAGTGTTTTAACGTGTGAAAAAAAAAAGTGTTAAAGTATTTAAACTTTTATTGGCTTTTGCTGTTTATTTTCTTTGGGAAAGAGGTACTATTTTTGGCTTGAGCATTTAACAAAATGTTGGTCCCACTGTCTGTCCTTCTTCCAGTCACAAAATGAAAAGGTTAAGCAAACAGCCTTTGCCTCAGCCACAGGTGGGTGACTCTGCTGTGGCCATTAATTATACCTCAGACTACTCATCTTTTAATCCAGATCCCGCTGGTGTAGCACCTACAGTCACTATGGACTGGGGATTAGCAATGTCCTCTTCTGCTGTTGGGGTCCCCTCAGGAGGAAATGGACAGAACTCTCATTAGTTCTTACAGAACAGCGGAGGCTTTCTGGTTTTGTCAGAATGTTGTGTCCATCCCTGGAGCAGATGCTGCTGCCATTAATAACACTGTTGGCTCCATTTTTTTTCTCTCAGAAAGAAACAGAAACCTTAACATGTGTCTCCTCCGCCTCAACTTTCTTTGTACAGGAGTAATTTACAGGTTCTGGCACAAGGTTTAATCCAGGCTATTGATCCTTCTTATAAACTAGTTTCTGGTGAAACAAACAATAATACCTTGTTTCTTAAAGACATTCAGGATTCTGAATCTGGACAAGAAGGTGAAGGAAAAGATACAAGGTTTTCTCCTCAGATTTCTGATTCAGAATCAGATGAGAGCTCAGTTTTGGATTCTCCCTGTGTGGGTTTCTCTTTCTCTGAGACTATTTCCACAATGTACCAGTGTTTCCATTGGAAGAACAATGGGATTCTCAGTTCCTCAGAAAATACTTTGAGCTATTACAGAAGGACTTTCCAGAACCTTCACCTATTCCTCCAGTTCTAACAGTTTTGGAGGATGTTAAGTATTACTGCATACAATTTTCCCCTAAAGAGGCAGATATGATTTATAAAGTTCTTCAAGCTTTTAAGTTTTCATACACTCTTTTCAAACCTGACACAGCAGCCATATATTTAGTTAATCCAACCACTGCTAACCATTTAGTTAATTCCAATCCTACTCATTCTGATAAGGAAGGGGAGATTATTGATAAGTATAGGGAAAAATGTATACTTCTACAGCTTTTATTTTTACAATTTGGAATTGTCCGGCTCATATGTTACAGTCTGTTCTTGTTAGCTGTGAAAGTATGAGAAATGTTTTGCAGGCAGTTTATTTGTGTAAGGGAAAAACTGCTTTTAATAATTTAGCTTTTTCTATTGTACAAGTCACTACTCATAGGTTTCTAGGAGGTTACTAGGCTATTTGCCCTAGGGCCTTTATAACTTAACCATGTTATATCCTTGTTCCCTTATTGACCAAGTTGTATGGTCTAAATTTTCAGTACGATTCTATCATCAGCACCGACTGCCCTTATCCAGGATAGACATAGGTGACACCCCCTGAGGTAAATTCATGGTCTCCCATCCAGTTGTCTAAGATATGCTTAAAGAGGGTCATTGAGGAGCTCTGTTTTACGTGAATTGGGAGTTTGTCCCAGAGGAGTGGCAATCTCTGGGAGACATATCTGTCTCTCCAGCATGTCCTGTTAATGTCGCAAGCCAGGTTAAGATCCCTAGAGTGAGTGAGTCTTGTCCCATTTGACTTGAAAATATGCAGCATTTCCATTAGGGCAGGGTTCTAGACTGCTCTCTATGCCAGGCAGCCTATGAGATATAGAGTACAGTGACAGGGCCTTCAGTCTTTCTATGGAGGTCATGTGTTGAAGCCCTGGATTGTCTTAATGAAAAACCTCTGAGGTCTCCCCAGCTGTTGCAGGTGTCTGGTGAGGTACACACAGAAGGGACAATTGTACTCTATTAGTGATCTGATGAGGGATGAGTACAGAGAAGTTATAACATTCTTAGTTACAGATGCAATGCCATTACTTATGAGATGTGCAACACAGAAGCCCTTCCTTACCACTGTGGATACATGATAATCAAAGTTAAGGTTGCTACCAACCTGTGTTCCCAAATCTCTCACCACAGAGTCTGAGCTAAATGGGGTTCTGTTAATATTGTACTTTGTACAGATTTCTCTTTTGATGAAAGCGACGATGCAACATTTTTTGCATTTAATTTACATCCGTGGCCTTGACACCAATCAATTGTCTGCCTAAGCCCTTTTTGGAGTATGTCAACATCATTGGGGGACTCAATGATCACGCCCAGTTTGCAGACATTGGCAAACGTGATAAACCACAGGCCATCTATTTTCAACTGGACTTCTAAGAAATAGATTCCAAACAGAAGGGGGGCTAGCACAGATCCTTGTGGTACACCACAGAAACCTGGTCTGCTGGTAGAAGTGAAATCCACAACTTTGACTGTATGCATTCTGTTGGTGAGCCAGATGGCTAGCCATCAAGTGACATATGGGTTCATTCTCAGCTGGGTACATTTCTCAATGACGCCTGAGTGGGGGATTGTGTCAAAAGCCTTGGCTAAGTCCAGATAGTCTGCATGTACTCTTCTGTCTTCATCTTCGGCTTTGGTGACATTCTCGAAGTACCCCACCAGGTTTAATAAGCATGATCTATCCTAAATGAAGATAAATTGGGTCAGGTCAAAAGTTTGAAGGTCACCTATGTCCTTTATTGATAAGGTCCATGATGATTCTCTCCATGGCCTTGCAGATAAGGCTGGTTAGGCTTATGGTTCTATAGTTCCCAGTTGATGGACCCCCTTTGTGCAAAGGAATTACTGTTGCTGTTTTCCACTCTGGTAGGACAAAACCAGACATTTTGAATAAATCTACCTTGTGGAAATAGTACGGAACACTGTTTACTTGGGTGCAGAAGATAAATTACGAAGAAAACTGCTTGGAACATTTTCTCGCAGCTATTTTGGTTTTATAGGACAAAGCCAGTACTTAGACTGTAGTTGAAGGGAGTGCCAAGTGGTTCCGCTAGGTCCTGTTTTTGACCATTTAGTAGGCAGCCTGGGATGTTATCCAGTCGCATAGATGCTGGGTTTTTGGCCACAGAGAGGGCAGTTATGACCTGCTCTTTGGAGCTACTAGGTAGAGGGCTGGTGGAAAGTATGATTTGTGGTATGTCTGGTGGGGACAGGGTGGTGATGTTTGCACCAAAGCTGTCTGCTAGTGGGTTGGTGATGAGTGGTACCATCCACTGCTAGTTTGGCGCAAAGTTGGGCCTTCCCTTTCAGATTTATGAAGTAGCTAAAGAATGCCTCCTGCTTATCCTTAGCTAGAGATGCTAGTTTAGCTTCGTAATTGGCCTTATAGAACTTTATAAGATATCAACATTGCTTGTTCAAGCTGTGGAAGGTGTCCTTCCTGTGCTGAGTCAGTTCCCTCTTGTTCTTAGACATTAGTTTCTTCCTCTTGCTGTATAACCTGCTTATGCTTGATGTCCACCAGGGTGGCTTGTTTTTTTGTGAGGACCTTGTTTTGATCCATTCAGGTACAGCGTAGTCTATACAGTTGTATAGGTGTTTATACAGGGCGATTGTGTACACCTTTATATAGGAGTTATTGTTGACGGTTGTAACAGGGGGGTTTGAAACTATTTATGCCATCACTTAGTAGGCTATAGTTTACTTTGGAGAAATTTTTCATCCTTTTTGCTCTTGGGGGGGTGGCAGCTATGATAGTTACTTTGAATGAGTCTGATTTATGAACAGACCTTACCAGGGAGGGCAACACACAGCAGGTAATGCAGAGACCATGTATGCTGTTGAGCACTAAGTCCAGGACATTCAAGCCCCATGTGGGGGTGCAGGCTGTTCTAGACCATATGTATTAACAAAGTCCTGAAACCTTAGGGTGAGCATTTTTCTGCTCATATATGACTCCCAAATGACAGAAGGATAGTTGAAACCACCCATGAGCAAGGTGCTTGGCTGTATAGTGAGTGCTTCACGTAGGTCCAGGTAGGCAGAGTGGTACTCATGGTTCATGGTGGTGGACTTATAGCTAACAATGATATGGAAGGTTGTTTTACCTACAGTTAGTTGCACTTGGAGTAGCTCTAAGGACTCATACTGTTTGACCAGTCTTGAGGTGTATTTGTCTTTAATGAAGATGGATAAACCTCTGCCTTTGGTTCTTTCACACTCCTTTTGATGTCTGAACATGTGGAGGGCATTGCAGCCTTGCATGGCCCAGGTACTCTCTGTGGCCTTGAAGCATGTGTCTGTGACATCACAGGCATCAGCATCTTCTAAGGTAAGGAGTGCCTTGAGTAAGTCCAGTTTCCAATTAGGCTCCTAGCATTATGCAGCATAGCCTTGAGCTTGTCTCTAGTGGATTTTTTTTACGTCAGGAATTTTGTCGTTATGACATTGGCATAGAAAATGCACTATGGGAGAGGCAAGTACCTTTACCAGTAACCCAAAGCCATGAGGCGACAGGTGAAGACCATCTCTGGCAAAGCAGCATGGTCTGCTGACTATATCTTCCAGGCTAACAGATACTGGATCCTCCTGGACTGACACCAGAAGCTAAGCCAATTGATGAAGTCAATCATTTTGTGTTTATATTGAGGCATCATCCTAGGTGAAGGTAGAATGCTGCTTAGATCTAGGTACATACCTGCCTAGGACTCAGAGACAGTCATGTCTCTCTTCATGTAGTCCACTGAAGTCATAATAGTACTTGTTGACAGACTTGAGTGTGTGCATGATTTGACTGATCCTGGTGACTGACAGGCAGCTGACGATGACATTCTCCTTGTCCAGCCTGGTGAAGGGGACATCTGTGTGTCTTATTATGGAGTCATTGTTTACAGAGTGTGTGTGTGTGTGTGTGTGTGTGTGTGTGTGTGTGTGTGTGTGTGTGTGTGTGTGTGTGTGTATGATGCAACTGATACTTCTTCCAGGACTATGGTCACTGATACTGTTTTGAGAAGGCTAACCAGACTACATTCTTAGAACCTTCCAGATGATATGAAAAATGAGAATCTAAATTCTGCTGTGGATAAAAATATAGGTTTTGCCTTCTGTGCCATAGAGGTGATCAAAAAGTGTGGGATAAGTTGATATACAGAATCTCTAAAAATGTTCAGCCCACCCCCCCCCTTTTAAAAATTTACTAAGGGATTCTATAACCCCTTATCCAGTTCTGGCGAAAAACAAAATAAACAGTCTCATTAAAATGCATGGAAACAGATGTCTAAGAAGAAATGGCAAGGGACTTCCAAAAATTATTCAGGAAACTCCCCAAACTAACATAAGTCCAAAAAGTCAGAATGACTACTTAAGGGATCTTGTCTCCCACTCCCACCATGGCAGCAAGGATGCAGCTAGGCATACTCAATGTACTCCAATGAGTACATTTTTTTGAGCATCTCTTGGAAACTTCAAGACTCAAATCACAGAATGCTTAGAACTGTGTAAACAAATATTTGCAGTATAGAGGTCTACAAAGAATGTTTGTGGGAAAGGTCTCTTCAAGGGCGGTCTATTTCTGAATGTAAAACTGGGTTTATCACTTAGTACCTTTCCTAGCTGCTCATCTGACTTCAGAAAGTTGCTCATCTGACTTCAGAAAGTTGCTCATCTAGCTTCAGAATAGGCCAGTTTTTGTTAACATCACAGACCACATTAATATTACTAGAGTATGTTAGAGCTAGTCTTGTTTCTTTCCTAGATCTGTTTTTTAGTGTGTCTATATCTACATGGGCTCAAAAAATATGTTCTCCCCAAGCCTTGTCTGTCCGACTGCAGTTCTTCTATGCATTTATCAACCTCATTACTGTTATATCTTCTCTTTACAAAACTATGTTTTAAACCACCTAGTGCTTCATCTAAATCACATTAATCTACAACTTGGACTTGACTACATGCACCTTCTAAATTAATTTTTTCTACCCTATAGAAGAAGCGTTCTTCAAAGATATTAAAAGGCTGCAGACGTTAGTCTGCAGGGACCATCCACCTGAGGTCACTGGTGATAAGCTTGATGTAGCATTTGATAAGGTTGCAGCATATGGCAAGAGACAACAGGGTATTAATGCACACAAGCTACAAAGGGATCTGAATGATTTTAATGCTGGAACAGTGTTTTCATGGCCAAAGAGAGATACGAGAGAGAGAAAACTGGCACTGATAATACTGCAGATAATGCACTAGAATAGAATGTTATTATGAAAACTGGCCTATTCTAAAGTCAGATGAGCAACTAGGAAAGTTATTGAGTGAGAAACCCAGTTTTACATTCAGGAATAGAGGGTCCTTGATGAGACAGTTATGCTATAAGAACATGAGGGATATATATATATATATATATATATATATATATATATATATATATATATATATATATATATCCCTATCAGATGGTGAAGGGACATTTACCTGTAGGAAATGTAAGGCCTGCAGGTTTATACATATAGGTAACAGGTTTGTACACCCTATGCTGAATTTTGTTATTGAGACTTTCCTTTATTCATACTATCTAACTAGGGACTTGATCTACGTTGCATACCGTGTGGTATGCCATGTCTATTATGTAGGGAAACCTAAAGATGCTTGAAAGATAGAATGCTAGAGCATGTTAATGATGTAAAAAATATGAAAACTATGAATTCCCTAGACTAGCATGCACTGGACAAGGGACAGACTCACAGCTTTAAATTTTTAGTGTTAAAAGTCTTAGTCACAAATTTAAGAGGGGGAGACTTTAAGAACTTAACTGAGTTGAAAGAACAAGAGTAGATTATACATCTGAATAGTGACAAGTCCCCCTGGGCTTAATGACGGGGTCTCTTTGAAACCAGTTTTGAAAGCATGACTCCTCACACATTAAAGGTTTCTCTGTTTGTTGCAACCTGTCTGAGTGAATGCGATGCCTTAATTAATGCTGCCTGCTGATTGGGCTTTTATTAGTATTAATGAGTTCAGGCTGTATGTGGTTTTAAGTCTGAAGAAGCAGTTGTATAATAGACTGAAAGTGCTTACCGTGTTTTATTGCTTTTATTGTTTTATGGTGAATTAAAGTTTTATACAGCACTCCAGCCATGGTATACTCTCTTTCTTTTTTGGAGTTTACTGAATTATACTAAACTATATGTGAATTATTTTTCAACACAATTTCAGGAAACTACAAGCTATCATATATAATGAAATGCAGGAAATCTTTAGTTTGTCGTGATGGTCTAGTGTAGCTATGGTGTGATTTATAAAAAGAGTCACCCAGTTATAGAAATGCTAGAATTAATAAATCCTGCAAGCTAAAAAGCAGGTAATTTATTTCTGCCAAATGTATGGTAAGAAGTTAAAAATATACTTTAATTTATAACCACAGATATTAAAATTACACAACACGGTGATATATGTGAAAGTGACTCTGGTCTTATGTGCAGATAGTTGATGTAACGCATCATACGTAGGCAAACATTTTTTCTGTAGACACTGGTCTTGAAGGGAATGCTAATGCCCACAAAAGACTTGTGCTATATAAAATGAAACATACCTGAAATTATTTATCAAGTGTGATGTAATCCCAATAAATGGTAATATAAAGAGAAAATGAAACTTATATTTTATGGAGAGGGAAAAGCCCTGTCAGCATTCAAATACAAAATAAAACTTGCCTCCAGATTATGGAACAAAAAGGTCTCTAACAGGTTGAAAGAGATTTCAATCATTACAGCAAAGTTTATTCTCAAAGACACTGAGAGAAACTGAGAGAAAAAGAGAGAGAGAGTGTGAGAGAAACAGAGAGGAACAGACAGAAAGACAAAGGGATAGAGAGGAATTTGCTTTTCCATCAGGTATACTAGAGGCCCTCATTGAGTTATATACCAGAAGAATGACTATAGTAATGTACACAATTTAAAAGACATTTGATATTTAATCAAAATATTATGACCTGTAGAGTGCAGTTGTCAAACCTGAAACAAATTCACTGAATTTATTCGGTTTTGTTTTTTTTTCCTCTTTGTTTTAATAATGAATAATGACCCACTGCACAACTGTTGATAATATTACATTTTGCAACATAGGTGATACAGTTCAAGCTGGAAATCTTAAAACCATACACTAGTGTAAAAACCAATTTGATTTGGGGTATTATTTTAGCTTAAAATTAAATTCTGCTATCATACTGCCTTTCACGCAGTGGCTGCAATACCTCATAACCATATTTGTAGTCTGCTGAAAGCCTTATGTGTTACAATAAAGTAAGACATTATTGTCAAAAGCTATTAAGAATACTAAAAAAGCAATACACTAACCTAATATATTAGTATTATTTTTATATCAAAACAAAGAAAAACGCAGATAGAACTCTCTGTAAATTTATTAAGCACTTGACTGCCTTCAAGCAGTGCTTAAAATTATTGTGTTAGAATGAATGAGACAATGAAAGATAAAGCACTAAAATATGTCCTCACAAGTTCATTAACATGATAAAATTATTAAAGAAATCGTTAATAACAGCCCACCCATTTTCAGATTTAGGACTTACATGAACAGGACAGAGATTACATTAAAAGTGCAAAAAATTCAGTATGAACTAAACGTGTAAATATTCCTTATAACGTGATATTGATATATATATATATATATATATATATATATATATATATATATATATATTTATATATATATATATATATATATATATATATGTATGTGTGTATCTTTTGGGTGATATCTCTTGTCCTTCTCACTTCTTCAAACGAATTGTTTAGATGTTAAGAATCTTTGAACATAGAAGATTATTTGTCTGTGTAGGAAAGTCACGTAGTACGATAAGCACATTTAAAATTGGATCTTTTCCACTGAATGGGAATTTCTCTAAAGAGCAAGTTATCATAATGCCACAAAATTTTGTAACGGCAGTGCATACAATTATATAACCGGCTGACATCATTCACAGAAAACTATTAGGACTGTTACCTTTGCCAAAACACATTTTTGAATCTGAGAAATTAAATTACTATTTTTCACCAAATTAGCTGACGAAAGGAAAACAGTTTGAACACTAACACAAAAACAAGTGTTTGCCTTTTCTCTATGTAATGGCAATCTCAGGAAAAAAAATTTCTAAAATGCTCGGAAAACAAAACATTTATTAGTATCATAAATAGACTACAGTTTCAGTAGTTTTACTTCCTATAACAAATCTAAAGGTTCAGTCTTCTCTCAATCCATAGAAATGTTGATAAACCTCTTCTAGAGACTAAAAATGTTGTAGAACTGCCTGCAGTATTATCTCATTTAAGAAAGTAGACCCCCGTGATATAAATATACACACATACACTTACACAAACAGGCACACAGACACGCGTGCACACACACGTACACACACACACAAAATCTCCCTCTCTCCCATGCTCACAAAGAAGATGAAATAAAGACTTTTTGCTATGCAACATGTTTTATTTACAGAAAGATGAACGAAATCCAAATAAGTTCCAGGCAGGTAGGTAAACTGGACTCCAGATGTAACTTTAAATCAAAATAAATGTATTTGTATAAAGCCCTTTTCATCCAATTCTATACATAAACTTCTTCAGATACACTGTTACTAAAGAAAATGGTGCTTAAAATACCATCCCTTACTAGTCATGTGATTAAAAGACCAATCAAGAATTTAAAGTACCGTCTACATAAGAACACATATTACTCAGACTTCTCTCATACAAAAGCATATACTAAAACTTTTTAAATAACAAATAAATGTTAAACATGAGTAAAAACATGAATATGAAAATCTAAATTCCTATTTAACGACTCATAAATATTATCTTTTTAACATTGTTAATTTTAAGATGCTGTGGATAGAACATATGTCATTTAAACCTGGTAGTGTATATGCATCCAGGTGTATTTGCCGCAACAATTCAGATAATTCCAACATTACTGTCATTGGACCACTTCTCGGGTTAGGCCATATCTGCTGTATTATCCAAAATTTAAAGTATGCCCTGGGTTCAAACTGACATGTTTTGCTAGGGCATGCTCGCCCTTATTCCTGGAAATACTATATAGGTATTCATAAATCCTTTCATGTCATTTTCGTTCTGTTTTTCCTATATAGAATGAAGGGCATTCTTGACATCTAGCCAAGCAAACAACCATTTTAGATTGACAATTGCATCTATTATTGTTCTTCAATTTCATGCCCCTGACTTCTACAAAATACCCTTATTCTATATATTTACAATAGAGGCAACTGTCACATTTAAAAGTACCCGGATTTCTGTTCAATTTAATTTTTTCTTTCTCCAAATCATTTTTCAAATTTATGCCCCTCCTGTAAATAATCTTAGGACTTGTTTCTATTTTACCAACCAAGTCCCTTTCATCTGAGATGAAATTCCAATTCTTGTATATAATATTTCTCACTTTGTAAGCTGCCTGATGATAAGTAATCATGCACCCTGTTCTAAAATTGGTATTAATATTAATATTTACTATTCTCTCCTCTGGTTCAGTTAACTGCCCCTCATGTATGTATTCCTCTTTAAAATGGGTCTATAAAGCCTGTTTATTCTTTTTCTTTTAACATCTTCTATTAATTCTTCCAATGAGTTACTTGGGTATGCTTGTTTAGTGAACATCCCCCTTAAGGTTTCACATTCATTTTCAAAATCGAGGCCACTAGTCACCATTCTGGCTGCCATTACCAACTGACCATGACAGTTTGTTTTTGGTCAGTGTATCTAAAGAAGTTCATGTATAGAACTGGACAAAATACAAATAAATTTATTTTAATTTAAAGTTACACCTAGAGTCCAGTCTACCTGCCTACCTGGAACTTATTTGGCTTTTGTTCATCAGTCTGCTTTTTGCAGCTGTTTATCTAGTTTATTTACAGAAATGTGACTCTGCAATTAAGAGGGAGTGGCAGTTAAACAGTTAAGATTTTCTGGACTATGGTTGTCAAGGAAAGACAAATAGCAGAACTGCTAACAAAAATAAGGCTTGTTCCAATGTAGATTTGCATATCTTTCCTAACTACCAGCTAGTATTTGGAAGGAAAGGATACTTTATGGTTATGAAATCAGTCTTGCTATTACACTTTGACCATAACAATGGCCTGCATCTGTCACACCTGTTCTTCTGGATACCGGCCAATGCTCATGGCACCCCTATAGTGCCTTTTTTAGGCGATGTTCCAAAGACTAAATTACCACCATAACAGCTACAAACAAATGCAATCTGAGGGTGATGCTGCTCAATGCTAGAAGTCTAAATCTCAAAAGGCACTCGCTCAAAGCACTCCTTAAAATGGAGATCATTGGCATTTGTGCTGTAACAGAGACCTGGTTCAAGGCAGCAGAAAGCACCCCTGCACTACCAAGCTATAACTCATTCCACACCTTTCAGTCCCAGAACTTGAACCGAAGCTCCATAGGTGGTGGTGTTTCCATATTCATAAAGGATGCGCACACCTCCAGACTGGTAGCCCAACATAATGCATCAGAGATACTTCAGGTGCAGCTAACATTGGATAAAACAGTGATTCAGGTCATAGCATGTTACAGGTCCCAACCATGTCCTAAGACACTCAGTCCACATTCCTAGGCACCCTGGAAAATATCAGGGTCCAGTCTAACACACTCATACTGGGTAACTTCAACTACCCCTCCATTAACTGGGAAAACTACTCATGTACCAATACACTTGCCCAACATTTCCTGGAATTCATTAATGCCAATCCCCTGGACCAGCTCGTTCTTATCCCCACTAGAGGTAGCAACATCCTTGACCTGATCATTACTAACATGGGTGACCGTTGCTCCACACCAGTAGTCAACTCCTCCCTGGTTAGATCCAACCACAAACTAATCACCTTGGAAATCCACATCCCCCCACCTACACACACAGGTAACCACCATGAAAAACTTTTCCAAAGCTAACTTTGAGCTCCTAAGAACAGAGGTGGCTAACTTCACGCCACCCATGCAAATGGAGAATAGTTGCATGAGTGCAATCATGCACCAGTGCACTGCATGAACATGTACACAAATGCATGGATCTCGCCATACCCAGTAGAACCAAGATGCTCTCCTTCAAAAAAAGGAAGCCAATCTGGTGGTCACCTGCCATAAACAAACTCTATAACAGAAGGAGGAAACTGATGCTAAATAAGATGAAGTCCAAAGACTGAAAAAACTCCCTTATCAGCCTCAACAAAAAGTTGAGATCCCTCATCAAATCCTCTAAAGCTAGCTAAGAAAACAGAATTGCAGCAGATAGTAAAGACAACCACAAGGCCTTCTATAGTTATGTAAAGAACCTCCACGGCAATACCCAGATTTGCTCTGAGCTACTGCACAATGGTACCTCCTATACCAAGCCAAGAGATATTGCCAGTATACTGACCGACAGATTCAGTGCCAACATTTTCCCTCTCCCCCCCAAAGGATCAATCACAATACCAGTAGATTGCCAGACACCCAGTATTACTGCTGCACAGGTTAAAACAGCACTGCCCAAGGCCAAGAATGCAGCTTCTATGGGACCTGACAATATCCCTGGCTGTGTTCTATATGAACTACAGAGTGAACTGGCACCTCACCTGTGTGCCCTGTTCAATCACAGCCTCACCTCAGGCTTTGTCCCTACCAAATGGTGCACTGCTACAGTCATCCCCTTCCACAAAAGAGGAGCAACTCCAGACCCTGGGAACTATTGCCCCATTAGCCTGAAAAGTCTGATCTGCAAAGCTATGGAATGCATCATTATGGACCTAATAAACAAGGATATAGGGAATTTCCAAACTCTGGATCCCACACAGTTTGGTTTTGTGAAGGGTACATCATGTTTGCTCAACTTGGTCGACTTCTTAGAGTCAGTCACCAGAGCTGTGGACGAAGGCAAGGTGGTTCGTACAGCCTACCGTGATCTGGCCAAGGCCTTTGATAACATTCCCCATAGAAAAACTCACTAAGTTAGGTGGGTTGCAAACTGGCTCACAGATAGAACCCACAGTGTGAAAGTAGCTGACTCCAAGTCAGACTGCTGACCAGTCACAAGTGCAGTCCCACAAATATCGGTCCTGGGTCGTCTCCTGTTTGGTATCTACTTCTTAGAAGTCCAGTCCAACACAAAGGGACTCTGGTTGACAAAGTTCGCAGACAATTGCAAGTTGGGAAGTCATTATTAACTACCCAAATCATGTTGACATCCTACAGAAAGGCCTCACTGAGACCAACGACTGGTGTTCGAACCATGGCCTTAAGCTCAATGTGAAAAAATGTGTCGTCATCCCCTTTGGGAAAATCCCAGTCCCCATGAACTACCACATCGATGGTAGTCCACTGAACACAGAAGGGATTATAAGAGATGTGGGAACACAGGTTGACAGCAACCTCTCTTTTGACCATGTTACTGTGGTCAGAAAGTCCTTCTATGTGGCACATCTCATTACTAAGGGTTTTGCATCCAGGAAGAAAGAGGTCATTGTACCCCTCTCCTCTTCCCTCATTAGGCCAATCATTGAGTACAATGCCCCATTTGGCATGTACTTCACTAGACACCTGCAACAACTGGAGAGGCAGCAAAAGTACCTCACAAAGAGGACCATAGGCCTTACACCTTTATCCTATATGTACAGACTCAAAAACTTCAACTATTCTCTGTCTCATATCGCCTACTTACAGGCGATCTCTGCTTAACTTATAAAGCCATGTCTGACCCAGCTCTGTTAGAAATGCTACATCTAAAGAAAACCCAATCACTCCACACCACATGCTCCATAGACCTCAACCTCATTACCACAATCAACAGAAGGGGCTGAAGGGACAGGTTCATAACAAAGAGACTGCCCATGCTATGGAATAGACTTCCCATACATGTCAAACAGAGCAACTCACTAGCACTTTTCAAGAGAAATCTTGATGAGTGGATGGAAAATAGAAAATTCACCCCCGGGATCACTCCAGTGGCTCTACTCGACAGAGACACTGAAAACTAAGGTCAGGTGGCACATTGCCAGGGTAATCCTATGGACTAGGCTTGTAAAGGCTCCAGGGCCATTATCCTAGTACACATCTATGAACCTATGAACCTAAGAATGTAATGTCTTTCTTGTGTTGAGCATACCAAGCTTTTAGATAAGTGGCAGAAAATCAATGCCTGTCACAGTATGCCCCCCTCACTAGACCTCCTGCTGCATCACTGACTAAGAGCAGAGTCCAGGATATGATTCAATTAACTTGCCTGAAAGAAATATCACTTATTTACCGTGAAAGAACAAGATTCATAGGACTTCCTTTACCCTGGACAATGCCCTCCTTGTGGTACTAGGCCGATCACCTCTTAACATGTAGGCCAGCACCCTGGCAAACGTTCTCAGTAGAAGTCAAGCTAGTGAAAATGATTTGGGACAGACAGGAAGAAGGCAAAAAGAAACAAGGGTAGAGCATATAAACTATTGCATGATAACTATAGGAATCAAACAGAGGAGGTTAAAAAGGATTGGGAAGAGAGACTGGATAAGCAATTCACAAAGAAACAATTGGAGGATATATGTATGTCTTCCACATATGCAACAAAATCTAGAAGATTTAGGATTTTTACTTGAAAATGTTTACATAGATATTTTTATACCCCAAGTAGACTCCAGAAATTTTTCCTCAAGTAGACAGCAAATGTTGAAGGTGTGAGAGGGAAGAAAGACGTACTTGGGAAGATATTTTCTGGGAGTGTGGTGGGTTGATGGATTTTAAGGATTTCCTGTGGGATGCACTGAGAGAGATGGGTGGGTGGATTGTTGTGATCGGGGATATGATTTTTCTGAGCTGTGATACAGGTTTGGAAATACCTAGACATGGTATGCTCTTGCTGTGTCTAATGATGGTGGCCAACAAAAAAGCAATTACTAGAAAATGGAAATCAAAATTAAAATCAACTATTTTATAAGTAGTGAATATAGTAACAGAGATAAAACAACTGGAACTGAGATCTTTAAAAAAGGGTAGGAGCAAACTACATAGAGAAGAAATGGGAACTGGGTACAATACATATAAGGGAGGAATGAGGTTTAAAAGAAGGGAAGACTTAAATGAACTAAGCAAAATTTGACTGAAAATGATTGGGTATATTATAAGTGATGTATACTGTTTGCTACTGCGAATGTGTCAGCATGGATGGTGTGGATTGTTTTCATGTATATAAATATATGATTGCCTGTGTCATAAATGATGGTTTTAATAAAGATGTTTCTTATTTAAAAAAGGGGGCAGGAACTGAATAGTTTATGCAATGTTGATTAGGTTATGTGATATATAGCAATATATGTGAAGTAGAATATTTGTTAAAGTTAATTTGTTAATATAGTTGGATTACTTTTGTATACATTTAAATTTGCCTATTTCATAAGTGATAATTTAATAAAGGTGTTTAAAAAAAAAAACAGGGCAAGCAGCAAAGATGCAGCTGGATTGTATTAGAGAAAACCTGAGACAGGCATGCATAACTGTTGAAAAAGCTAGGATAGTTGCAAAGAATTGAGAAAGATGGTGAGAGTGGATGCGACACCCCAACCCCATGTACAAAAACATGAAAATAGAAGCGTTGATGATGATGATGATGACACTGGTTTATCAGGAGACTCTGGACAGGGATATCCCTTTTTCTGCAGAGTCCTGATGAGAAGAGCTCCAAACAAAATGCATATGATTTAACAAAATAATTACCACACTAAAGAGTACATCAAGTGTTTAGTTTATTTATTTTTTGATTCATATTCATTCACAGCAGAATGACTGACTCACAAACGGTGTATCACCACAGCCACTGCTACTATGGGTCCTGCAAGGAGACAGGATTAGCTTTCCTCTATCTTCACAAATAACTAATCAGGAATCACAAAGATATCTATATATATATATATATATCTATATATATATATATATATATATATATATATATATATATATAAGGGTCTACTTGACTTAACCGAAAGACCACAACACCAAAACCCAGAAGATCGAGACCAGAATCACGAAATCTCAGAACACCGAAAAGCGCGAAATTCAAAATCCCGTCATAAAAGGAGTTTGATTTAGTGCTGTTGGTGTTCTGCAGTAGGTAAGTATGTATGTGTAAGTGTAGTTGTGAGTGGTATTGCTGTGTATAAGTGTGTGTTGTGACTTTGGTTTGTGTGTAAGAGGGACTGTAATGTGTGGGTGTGAGTTTGCCTTGTGTGCCTGTGCGATCTCGGAGTTAGAATATTAAAGTAGGAGGGTGTGTGGGGTGCAGGGGGGCTTGTCCCCCTGCCTATCACTAGTGTAGGTTGGTGTCTTTACTAGTTTCGGGTAGTTGTGTGTGTGTTTGTGTGTGTTATGTATGTGGTTTACAGTTTCGCAATTTTCAGTGTTTTGGGGTTTCGTGATTCTGGTCTCGGTTTTTT
>NC_056746.1:61221276-61231276 GCF_019279795.1 Protopterus annectens
AATATAAGGATTAATTCTACTTATCTTGCAACTCAGAAAAGAAATTCCTGTGTCCCCTACTTTACAAACCTAAATCTTGTGTTGCCTGTAGTAAACAAAGACTTGCCACATATCAATTAAACTTCTAGATGGAGTGTCACTAAAAACCAGCATCTCTTTCAGTTTAAAGGCCTGATATTATGCCGGGTCACTGTTTCCATCCAGCTTTCATTACCCTGGCCGCAGAATCCTGTTCTCTTCTTTTCTCAGGCTCAGCACAGTGGCTGGGGATTCATGTTATAATTCAGAACCAAGTCATATATTGTGCATGTCTAAGCAAGATTCTGAAGCGTGCAATGACACTTGGAAACAAAGCATTCCATTCCCCAGTGTCTGAACCCAGAAACTGCTGATAGCCTTCTGCTACCATAACAAATTTCATGGTTTTAATATTTTCACTTGAAGGTTAGTTATATTTTTCTTTTGCAGTTTCATGGGAGTAGTTGGAACATTGTATGGATTTGACATAAAACAGAAATAAAGAAATAGAAATAGTATTCCAAACTATCCTCTGCCAAGGTTAGCATTAGCTGTAACATGTTACTCAGTCATACTGTTACTGACTCACACACACACATACACACACACATACGTGCACACACACACACACACACACACACACACACACACAAACACACACACACACATATGTTAGTTTCATTTCATACAACTATTGCATAGGTTAATAAGAATGGACTAGTTTGCTAATCATTGTTTTTTACTGGCAGGAAAATAAATTAAACAGGGTTATAGCTAAGTCTTAACAGGTGCAAAAATTGTTGAAATGAAGATGACAGGTGTGTTAAACTTGATGCTTTAACACTGATAAGTTGACCTATCTACTACTGCCCTTCTAGCCTCAAAATTGTATCTTTATGTCCCATCTAGCATCTTTTAAGTAGTGATTGGTCCTAAACTTCCTATTACACTTTGTGGAATTTGTATGCCTACTTTTTCAAATGCATGTTTGAGAGCTGTATGCAACAAATGGTTATTAAAAATACATATTTTCAGTTTTACCAAAATCGTAAAATAAGTACGAATTCAGACAATCAGAATACTCAATATCATATCAGTAGCAACTTTCGTCCTTGATGTGATAAATTACCACCTTTTGTTAGCAGAGTTCATCAACTGTAAATGGTGGATGATAAGTCGCACATGAAAGCCTGGGCAACAATGAAATATAATATGATAATGAAAGTCCCTTAGTGAAAGTCTTCCATAATAAGTTTTTTTCCTTCCCTACATCTTTTATTGACTGTTCATATTAAGAATGATTGTCCGGTGGATTTGTAATTCATTCAGAAATATTATTTTGTGAAGTTTTTGTCATGTGCACTCTTCATTGTAGTAAATTATCTTTAGGATATAATACCAATGCTGCACACTAAGAAATGTATTATTCAGATACATTAATTCAAAAACAAATACACACACACACACATACACACACACACACACACACACACACACACACACACACACACACACATATATATATATATATATATATATATATATATATATATATGTATACATTGTGAAGACTGGTAGAAATGAGTGAAGGCTCCAAGCCTAGTTAAATAGATTTGGTACATAATTCTATTAATTGTAAATACTGTGAAATGTTGAACTTGCTGTAAAGAAAGCTAAGTCAAGCATTCCTTGTTGGTCCTTTGAAATTAAAATTACTTTATGTCTGTTCCTTTGAAGTTACAATTTGGAGTCGATCAGTCTGGAGTAAGCATCCTGCCTATTGTTTTAAGGCTAAAGTTAATGACCAGAATTTATATGTGGAATGTCCTTTATTGCTCTAAGTGAAAAAGAATGTAAATGCAATTTCTGTCAGCCTGGGAAGACCAGGAAAATGTAAAAGATGACGTAATATTTTATCAGAACTGCAGTTTCAATTCATACAGTGAGAACTAGAGATTATTAAGCATTTTTGTCTGACTATCCAACTCACAGCACTGCCTGTTGCTCTATGCAAGTAAGTTATTTTAGAAGTGTGTTTTCTTGTAGATAGCTAGTAGCTAGAAATATTAGACTAAGTGTTTTTCTGTGATGTCAGAACTGTACTACTGATTTATTTTAAGTATTTCTCTGTGATCTCTGAACTTTTGACTAGCACTGACTGTGTAGTATAAAGTATTGTCTTGTGGTTTTAATTATTTATTATTAAATATTTTAAAACCTTTTAACTGTGGCTGGTTTTGTGTAGAGAGAGTTTAAGCTCTAGAGTGCATTGCATATTTATAGAGTTTACTGTCCAGGTCACTCCAAATAAGCTTTGACTGTTTAGTCACATCTACCAATTGGATAATAATATAGCACAGAATTAATTGGACACCCTTATAAGGGCCTTTGGGTAGCTGATAAATATTAGCTGGGTGGTGGCAAGTGGTACTACTGTATAGTCTGGGTAAAAGGGGCACAGCTGGAGAACCTGTGCTAGCCTTCCCCAGAAGTGTCTGTGTGGTTGTATAAACTTATCTCAACGTGAACGTGTGTCAGCTACTTGGGCAGGAACATGAATCACTGGGTGGACAGAGAGGGTGCTGGAGGTTTTAGCTTGCCCAGCTAGGCTGAGATTTGGACCATATACTGTGCCAGTGGGGAGTCTTATTGGGGACCTAGGGAGCAAGGAGTGACCAGCCCTGGACTGACTGCGATCTCTGTGTCCTCTTAATGGAAACTGCACTTTACTGTGCATATTTGTTATCCTTTCCTCATATATGAGACACCCTCTCTGTTGTTAGTGGTGGGGATTGAGGTTCCTTGATTGCTGGCCAGGGCACGGGTGTCACATATTACTTGGTGGCAGTGGCTGGGATATCCACCTCACATTTGTGTTTGATAGCGGTGGGATATCCACATCACATATTAATTAGTTGGCAAATACTAATTGCCTTGTAGTGGTGTGGGTAGAGTGAATTGTGTAGCTTGTGTGCAGTGATCTCTGAAGGTGTTTTGTACTCTAAATCAGCCATGCAGTGAATACTCAGAGTTCAACAGAATTGTTTTATTTCTTTTGTTAGCTTAGTTAGTCAGCATGAGCAGGCAGCTTGTCAGCAATGGAATATGGAAAGCTGACAAGGAGCCAGCTTCTGGAGATGTGCCAGGCTAGGGGACTGGTGCATGGAAACCTGACTAAGGCAGACCTGATTGCAGCCTTGGTTACAGCTGCAACAGAAAACAGCAACCAGGAGGACAATCAGACTGGCAGTGGAGATATAATTCCCTCGGAGAATGGACAGCTCAACCTTTCTGCAGTAGACTTAAAAATCCAGCTGGAGCTAAGGAGACTTGAGTTGGAGGTCAGGCATGTGGAATTAGAAGCAAATGAGAGACTGCAATGTTTGCAGGCTGAAGAGTATGAGAAACTGTTACATTTGCAAGCTGAGGAACAAGAAAAGCAGAAGCAGCATGAGAAGGAGATGCTGACTCTTCGCCAAAGTCATGGAGGTAATGGGGAAGGGAGTACCTTAACCCCAGAAGCACAAACAGTCAGTAAACTTATTCCGCAGTTTAAAGATGGGGATAATTTTGATAGTTTCATTCATATGTTTGAAAGGGTATGTAAACAGAATGAAGTTGACCAAGGGTTCTGGATACGGTTCCTGACCCCCTTACACCATGGTAAAGCTGTAACTGCATTATCTAAAATGCCTGACGTTGCATGTTTTGACTAAACTGCTGCAAAGAAATGTCTTTTAGAACTGTTTAAGCTAACACCTGAAATGTATAGGAAAACGTTTCGTGAGCATAGATGCAAGGCAGATTAAAGGGTGTGTGAATATGTTGCTGAATTGAGCATTTATTTCCATAGGTTGGTGAGTGGATGTCAGGTCACCACTTTTGAAGGGCTGGCAGACCTTTTGGTGAGGGAACAAACCCTTAGCACTTTGCCTGAGGACATGAGGATCTGGTTAGTTGATAGACAATGTGCTACTTCAGATGAGTTGAGGAAGAAGGGAGACCTATACCTGGCAAGCAGGGCAGCCCTACACAGGAGGAAACCCCCAGTACTACTCATGAGTCTAAAGGAACCCATGGTGGGCAGCACAGATTGCCCCAACAGAATCTGCTTGTAGCAGGGGAAGCCACTAGTCCAGGTACATGTCCAGGTGTTAGAGTTAAATGTTTTGAATGCAACCAGTGGGGCCATGTGGCATACATATGTCTACAGAGCCAAGGTGGGGAAACAAGGCTGAGAGAGCCAGTAAGTAGGAAAGACAAAATGCCAATAGTAGGTTGTCTTGAGACAACAGGGGTACTGAACTACCATCCTGCAGATGTCCTGATAGGGAAGGTTTTGGATGAGGTAGTACCATGTGCTTATGAAGTTACACATGGTCAGGCTAGGAGGCAAGCATGTGGGTCTGGTAGCCTGGGGGAGACCCAGACAGACTGCATACTTGCAACCAGGACTGCTGAGGCGGTTACTTCAGGGTAGAAGCTACCCTGTGGCCATGAGACTGAAGGTGAGCCACAGCTGCTTGGGGGTACTGATGGTCCCTTGGACAGAGTGACTGCAAAGGTAGAGGTGAGTAGTAGTACTCAGGCTGACAGTGAGGCACCACTAGATAGGAACCAAAGTAAGACAAACTAGTGAAAAACAAAAAGACAGCTTGGAAACACCAAAGCAAATTCTCTCTCAGTTTAATGAAGCGCTTTTCGTCTTGCACGTATGGCAAGACTTCATCAGGCTGATGAAGTCTTGCCATATGTGCAAGACGAAAAGCGCTTCATTAAACTGAGTGAGGCACCACTGTCAGAGGATGCCAGACTTCTTGTGGAAGGGGAGCTGGGAAGGGTTTAAATGAGAGAGTTGAGACAGGCTCAGCTCTCAGACCCTACATTGCAAGGCCTGAGGCAGGTAGCTAGGTAGGCACCTGATTCTCAAGAAAAGGGGGGATCTGTATACTGGGACAAAGGGTTACTATACAGAGAATGGACCCCTGAGGAAGGGCTAGAAGGTGAGAGAGTACAGCAGTTGGCAGTGCTACAGCCTAACGTCTGGCACTTCTAGCCATAGCCCATGATATTCCCTTTGCAGGTCATATGGGCATAAAATGTACAAAAAGGTGTATTATGCAGAACTTCTATTGGCCTGGAATTTAAAGAGATATAACTGGGTACTGCAGGCCCTGTGAGGAGTGTCAAAAGGTAGGCAAGACAGGAGACAAGGTGAGAGCTCCTTTGATGCCTTTGCCTGTGATTGAGAAGCCATTTCAGAGGGTAGCTATGGATATTGTGGGTCCTCTGAGTGCCCCACGTTCCACAGAGAAAAAAGTATATCCTAGTAGTAGTGGATTATGCTACATGAAACCCTGAGGTACTGGCTTTGTCCTCCATTGATGCAGAAAAGGTGGTAAATGCTTTGTTATAGATTTTCAGTAGGGTAGGTTTCCCAAAAGAAATACTATCTGACAGAGGTGTCGATTTCATGTCAGACCTGCTGGCTTGCCTGTGGAAGTCATGTGGGGTGAAGCACATGATGACCACCCCTACCATCCCCAGACTAATGGTCTTGTTGAGAGGCTAAACTCTACAATCAGGTCCATGCTAAAGGCATTTCTAGATCAGTTTAAGATGGAGTTCATAGGTTCATAGGTAGGTACTAGGCTATTGGCCCAAGTGCCTACGTAAGCCTAGCCAACAAGGTTCCCTGGCTTACGCCACCCAAGAAAGTTATTTTCCTGTGCCACTGTCGAGCAGATACACAGAAGTGATCCCCATGGTGTATTTCCTATTTCCCATCCACTCATCAAGATTTTTCTTGAAGAGTGCTAATGAAGAATTTTGCTTGATGTAGATGGGTAGCCTGTTCCAGAGTATGGGACATCTCTGGGACAGGAATCTATCCCTCTAGCATGTCCTGTTTATTGTGGTGACAAAGTTTAGTTCCCTAGAGCATGTAGCTCAGAGGGATTGGGATTTCTTTAGGTGTAGCATGTCCAACAGCTCTGGTTTTGACATAGCTTTATATGTTGGGCAGATATCACCTCGGAGTAGGCGATATGCTGCGGAGTAAAGCTGGAGTTTTTTGAGGCGGTCAGTGTAGGGCATTTGTTTGAGGCCAGTAATCCTCTTTGTGAGGTACTTCTGTGGCCTTTCCAGCTGCTGCAGATGTCTTGTGAGGCACATTCCAAAAAGGGCGTTGTACTCTATAATGGGTCTAATGAGTGTCGAGGTAGAGGGGAACAATGACCTCTTTTTCCTTGATGAGAATCCTTTTATGATGAGGTGTGCCACATAGAAGGACTTCCTGACTACTGTGGCGATGTGACTATCAAAGGAGAGACTACTGTCCACCTGGATCTCAAGGTCTCTTATCACGCATTCAGTGTTAAGTAGATTGCTGCCTATGTGGTAGTTCATGGGTACAGAGTTTCTAACAAAGGGGATGACACTGCACTTTTTGGCATTGAGCTTGAGGACATGGCTGTGACGCATCTGTCTCAGTGAGGCCCTTCTGTAGGATGTCCACATCATTTGGGGACTTGACTATGGCTCCTAGTTTGTAGTCATCTGAGAACTTTGTTAGCCAGAGGCCTTCTGTGTTAGCCTGTACTTCAGAGAAGTAGATACCAAACAGGAAAGGTCCCAGGACGGAACCCTGTGGTACTCCACTTGTCACTGCTTTGAGGTCAAATTTGGAGTCTGCAACTTTTACAGTATGGGTTTTGTCATTGAGCCAGTTGGCAACCCATCTTGTGATGTAGGGATTTATACCTAGTTTAGTGAGTTTAGCTATAATTCCAGAATGGGGGATTGTGCTGAAAGCCTTGGAGAGGTCAAGATAGGCTGTGTAAACCACCTTACCCTCATCTATTACTTTGGTGACTGCCTCAAAGAAGTCAATCAGTTTCAGGTGGCATGATCTGCTTTTCACAAACCGGAACTGGGTGGGTTCCAGAGTTTGGAGGTTACCAATGTCTTTGTTTATGAGTTCCATGATGATACGTTCCATGGCCTTGCAAACCAGACTCATCAGGCTAATATGTTGATAGTTCCCGGGATCGGTGGTGGCTCCTTTTTTGTGGAGTGGGATAACTGTTGCTGTGCACTATTCAGTGGGCACAAAGCCCGATGCAAGGCTATTACTGAACATGGTGCTTAAGTGGGGAGCCAGTTAGTTCTGAAGATCATGTAAAATGCAGCCTGGGATGCTGTCCGGTCCCATGGATGCTGTGATTTTGGCTTTAGAGAGTGCAGCTTTTTTAGGTTCATAGGTTCATAGGTAGGTACTAGGTTTTCATCCCTGGGGCCTATACAAGCCCAGCCAAAAAGGTACCCTGGCTTTTGCCATCCAAGAAGATTATTTTCCTGTGCCACTGTTGATCAGAGCCATAGTTGTGATTATAGGTACTCTGCATTCTTCCTGTATAGATATGGGCCCTTTAGGGGGTGAGAGGGGGGTAAAGTTAGCACTGTACCTATCTGCCAGGATGTTGGCAATATCAGTTGGTTCTGTAATTTTCTTGCCTTTGTGCTGTACCTCAGAGCAGTTGCCATGGAGATTCTTGGTATAGCTATATAATGCTTTGTGTTTGTCCTTGGAATTAGTTGTGATTTTGTTTTCATAGTTAGCTTTGGAGGATCTTATAAGGGATCTCAGCTTCTTACTGAGGCTGACCAGGGAGCTCCTCCACTCATGGGATTTTACTCTCTTTTGCAACAGTTTCTTCCTTCTGTTGTACAGTTTGTTTATGGCAGGGGCCACCAGATTGGCTTCCTTTTTTTAGAGGATAGTGTCTTGGTTCTGTTTGGGATAGCACAATCCATGCACTAGTGTAAGTGCTTACAGAGTGCATTTGTGTAAGATGCAGCAGTTGTAATTGCATTGTCCATTTGCATGGGTGACAAATATTTGCACCATCTGTTGTTTGCTTACAGAGAGTTTCCCCAGAAATCCACAGGTTTTTCACCCTTTTAGTTACTGTATGGACATAGGATGAGAGGACCTCTAGATTTAATTCTAGATGAGTGGGAATGTGAGTGCAAGCCTCACAAGGAGGCTGCTGTGGCATACGTCCTAAACCTCAGGACAAGGCTCAGGGAACTCATGGGCTTGGCCCAGGAGGACCTGGCAGAAGCCCAACAACAGAAAAAGGTGTGGTATGACAGGAATACTTGAGTTAGAGAGTATGCTGTTGGGCAGCAGGTAATGGTTCTCATTTCTGTCTGACACAACAAACTGCAAGCTGCTTGGGAGGGACCATACAAGGTGGTAAGAAAGGTAAGTGATGTTAACTACATGGTGGAACTGCTAGGAAGATGGCAGGGGCACAAATTGTACCATGTTAACATGATGAAACCTTACCATGATAGGGAGGCCCTTGTGCTGAGCATTTGTAGTGGATTGCCAGAGGGGTCCTAGGGAGATCTGGGGACTGATCTCCTCAGTAAGGCTCTGGCTGACACCTCAGTGGAAGGGGTAGCAATGCCCCAGCAGCTATCTCCTACCCAGGTTCTTGAGATCCGAGCAGTGTTGCAGGAATTTGGGGACATGTTCACTGGGAAACCAGGGTGCACCCACCTAGTACAGCACCAGGTGGATACAGGACCCCAATGGCCTATTAGGCAGGCCCCTTATAGGGTGCCTGTGAGAGTCAGGCAGACCCTGAAGGAAGATGCTCACCCCATGCCTAGGACAGATGAGGTCCTAGAGCAAATGAGTGGGGCTAAGTATCTTACAACCATTGATCTTACCAAGAATTACTGGCAGATACCATTGACTCCCAGTGCTAGAGAGAAGTCAGCCTTTGTGACTCCTTTTGATTTGTATGAGTTTACAAAGATGCCCTTTGGGATGAAGAATGCCCCAGTGACTTTCCAGAGGCTGCTAGATTGTATCCTAGCAGGAGCAGGAGGGTTTGCCCTTGCGTAACTAGATGATAATGCTATCTACAGCCATTCCTGACCAGAGCACCGTCAGCATATCAGGGAGGTGCTGGGCAGACTACAGAGGGCAGGGTTGACCATTCAACCAAGCAAATGTCAGGTGGGTATAACAGAGGTCTCCTACCTAGGACATAGAGTGGGGAGAGGTAAGATAAGCCCAGAACTTGACAAAGTGGAAGCCATTCAGGCATGGCCTGCACCTGTTACTAAAAAGCAGGTGAGGGCATTTTTAGAGACAGCAGGGTACTGAAGAAAGTTCATCCCCAGTTATAGTACTATAGCTGTTCCCCTCACAGACCTGACAAGGAAGAACAAGCCAGATAAGGTAGTGTGGACCCCAGCATGTGATCAGGCATTTCAGATGCTTAAAGAAGCTTTGGGAGGAGCCCCTGTACTAGCCAGTCCAGATTACAGTAAATAATTTGTTGTGCAGGTGGATGCTTCAAGCCATGGGGTGGGGGCTGTACTTAGCCAAACTTCTTCAGTGGGGAAAGACTACCCAATGGTTTATCTCAGTTGTAGGCTCCAACCCAGGGAGAAATGCTATGCAGCTGTAGAAAAGGAATGTCTAGCTATAGTTTGGGCACTGCAGAAACTTCAGCCTTATCTGTATGGAAGAAAATTCACTGTTATGACAAGATCACAACCCCCTAATATGGTTAAATAGAGCCAGTCAGCAAAATACCAAGTTGCTAAGATGGAGCCTGGGGTTGTAAGCATATGATATGTCAGTGCAGCACCACAGTGAGAGTAGCAGTGCCAATGCAGATGGGTTCTCAAGACAGGGAATAGGGTAGGTATACTCAGACAGACCCAACCCTCTCAAGTGGCATTTCTCAAGGGTCACTTAAAAACTAGCTTGAGTTCTCTGGGGGTGTGGGGGGGTGGAGAAATGTGAAGACTGGTAGATACCAATGCTGCACATAAAGAAATGTATTATTCATACACATTCATTCAAAAACAAACACACACACATACACACACACACACACACACACACACATGTATATATATATATATATATATATATATATATATATATATATAT
>NC_056746.1:61243776-61263776 GCF_019279795.1 Protopterus annectens
GAGCAGCTAATCAAATGGGGTCAGCAGGCCTGTAGTCAGGTCTTTATCCTTCTATGCCACTAGTGTCACATGCATGCTATGTCAATAATGAAAATAGCAGATGAAAGAGCCAAACACTTTTATGGCCTATACGCTTTCAAACTGTTCTTTTATCTCAATGATAGGTATGAGCTATTAGATTTGGCAACACCCTGTTATTAACAAGATCAACAACTTATAGAGCGTGAAGGATAAGGTGCAATGAATGGCTGTACTGCATCGGGTACTGAAATCCTTTGCTATAGCTTTTTTTTTAATCAGAAACATAGGAAAACCACTACACACATGATCACAGCTACTATAGGATGTTTAGCCTTATGAACGTTTAAGTAGAAAGACTTTCAAGTTTTCATCACCATTTTTGTGTGTTCACGTTCGAGTTCTTGTCTCCACTTTGAGCTCTTATTATCATTTTTGCGTTTATAATAGTGCTCTTCTCCCAACTCAAACAGCACCATACATAAGGCCTTTGATGTGAATATATGTCTACCTATCCTGTTATCATGTCTTATCTCAACGTAGCTAAATTATTAGTTTGTTGGACTTTAAATGGTAACTTATTCCATAGATGGGGAACAGAAGGAGTTAAAAAATTGTCACTCCAATGAGTCTTCTATAATCGTTCATGTAGATTTAGGTCCCTAGTAAGGTCTTTGCACTGATTTTGCAAATAAATAGAAATTTGGTTAATGCCTGTCACATGAAAATAAGGATATGTTTTTACATAACTGTGAAGGTTGCTGTGCGTTTGTAATGTACTGATCACTTTTTCTTTTTGAGTTGTTACCATCTGATTACCCAAGCTAGTGTTATCTCTCCAGCAGTCTGTTTCAGGCAACGCTATCCAAATAGAATTATCTCTTACATAGCTTTATTGACTAGGAAGATGTCATAGCTAAATAACTTAATATGAAACAAATTATAAAACACTTCCTAAAGCCTTTGACAAAACTTTAAATTTTCCAACTCGATGATTGTTTTTCTAGCAAGGAATTGTATATTTAACTTCTTTCAGGTTGCTTGTTCAAAGTCTAAAAAAACTCTGTTATTTCATAATTGGTTGTATCGGTGAGATATAAACTGGCATAGTTATCTCCCTGCAGTGACTATGTATGCCATTTAAAATTAAACAGGGTATTATTATACATGCTTTCCTGACACAGTGGTCACTTCACCTAAGTCAATATTTAAACTGAATGTTTTTGATCATACTACTGCCATTTTTTATGACTTAGCGTATTTTTAATCATATTGTATTTATTTGGTGAGCATCCTTGAAATTAATTAACATTTAATTTGACATCATTACTATTGCATCACATAAAGCTGGTCCATTCCTATACACGGATAAAACCAAGTTCATATGTATGAAATCCAGAAATGTTAAATTTAGACCACATAATGACCAAATACTCAATAAAGGGCATGCTGCTTGTATTACATTACAGCACTTTATGTATTTTGCTCTGATTTGTACTATATAGCTGCATTTATATTTGTGTTTCTTTCTTGGATCTTCCTGAAAAATGGTCCTCAGGCCAAAATACTAATCATGCTAATAGGCACATATATTAATGACTGCAGATGAAAACAAATAACTAAATAACATTTTAACTAAATAACTAACTTAACTAATTTAACAAACTATAAATAACTAACAACCAACTAACTGACTAACTAACTGACTAACTAACTGACTAACTAACTAACTAACTAACTAACTAACTAACTAAATTCTCTTAAAAAGCAATATCTGCTAGCTCCAGCTCAGATGTTTTGGTTTTACCAGGAGTATATCTACATCATGGACAGGACTCTCTCTCTTCCTCCTGGTGAGAGAAGCCAGTAAAGCCACTCTTTTTCATTTTTCACTCACTGACTGTTCCAGTGCCCAAACTGCTAGTTAATCACAGGTTATCTCAGAAGATAGGATTGGGGCATTTAAGAAAAAGGTGATGCTGATGGTCAGTTGAGGGCACACAAATGAAAGAGTAGAAATGGAAGGGGGGGTTATGTGTAGTGCAATGGTTTCAGATAACTAGACTTAAACGTTAATACATCCAGTGCAGATCTCAAAGTATTAGGAATTGTACCATCCTGATGGCAGATGCCTATCACAGGTGCATCCAGGGAGCTCTGAGCATGAACCAAGGAGCTCTGAGCATGAGCCAAGGGAGCTCTGAGAATGAGCCAATGAGCTTTGAGCATGAGACAGGAAGCTCTGAGCATGAGTCAATGAGCTATGAGCATGAGCCAATGAGCTCTGAGCATGTTAGTAATGGTAACAGCATTTGCATGCTCAGGCTATTAGTCATTGCAGTAATTTGGGTAGTTATTAAGTACACTATAAGAGTAAGTCTTATCACGGTCCAAATGCTCCTATTACTAATAAAATAAATAAATGGTCCAAAAGAGAAGCACAGGAGCAAACCAAGGCTGACAACAAAAATCAGCATAAATCCAGCAGTCACTGAGGCTTATTCAAGCAGCAGAAATAAATGCTAGTTCAAATAATGACTGAATCCGTGCCAAAGACAAGTAAAATCCAAGCTGTTTTATTGGTAAGCGATTTCACCCTGTAAGGGCTTTGTCAAACTATAAGAAACAAACACTGAATAAAATCAAGGCACATTTTATAAGGAAATAGGGCTGACATCACTTCCTGTTCCTGATTAAAACTTTTCAGTATGCAAAAATAATATGTCTATAAAAAAAGTATACAGAAAACTATATATAAAAACAAACAATATATATATATATATATATATATATAAATACATATATAAAAAATATACATCTGTATGTAAAGGCAAATATAAAACATTTATTAGCATTCTAAAATATGTATGTTTATCTCACAGTGAGTCTCCTATTCTTAAGAACAGGTTTCAATGGAATTTTGTCATTCAGACCTGGTCCCCAGTCCGCTCTAAGTCTGATAATTCATTTTAATTCCAGTGTTTCAGTGTAATTGCATATATCCCCTCCCCTAACACTGGATTCATTGATCTGTATAACTAAAAATACAAATGAATGTGCATTGTCACTGTCTATAATGTGTTTAGAAAGTGCACTGCGTGGAGACGGTATACGAATGTGATAAAGGTGTTCCCTTACTCTGTCTCGTAGGCATCTGTCTGTCTTGCTTACGTGGAATGCTTGACAAGCAGTGCACTTAGCTAAATAAATGGCATGTGATGTGTTGCAATTAGCACTAAGTTGAAACCTGAAACAATAGGAAGTAACTGGGTGAATAAACTGGGAGCTGGTATCTACAAATTTGCAAAAATTACAACAATTACACGGAACAGTACCCACAATATTGTTCAAACACTCATTAGGCTGTGTAGATAGGCGAGGGTAACAAAGTAATCTATGTAGGTTAGACTTGTTCCTATATCTAAAATAAGGCTCCTCACCAACAAAGTCTTTAAGTTGTGAATCAAGTAAAAGTAGATTCCAGTTCTTGTTCAAAACCTTTCTTATACTATTTACGTCTTGCGTATAACTAACAGAAAATCTAACTGGTGGATTCCTAACTTCAGGACATATATCAGGGACATTCTCTACTGGATATGGTTGTGAGAAATATGGTCCAGTAGTACCATTCCTCAGCTCCAAAACACCTTCAATGTGGGAGCTGATCTCATCTGGCCTATATGCTCTTTGTAAAAGCCTGTTGTTTAAGTTTGACAACTCTTGTAAGAAGCTATCATAATTTGGATTCATCCTGGATGCTCTTATCGCCTGTCCCCTTATCAAGTTCTTATATATGTAATTGGGGTGCATACTTTCCCGATGTAATAGGGAATTCCTATAGCACGTTTTTCTAAAGACTCCAGTATTGAGCATCCCATTTGGCAGTCTATCAACAAAAACATCCAAAAAAATAATGCAATTAATCAAACTTTCAATAGAAAAATTCAAAAAATGGTTAGACTGTTAATCTCTTTATGGAAGTCATTCAGGGCTTTATCTGTACCAGTCCACAGGAGGAAAAGATCATCAACAAAACGTGCATAGGAAACAGCATGTTTCTTAACACTATCTAGGACAAACAGCTTATTACGTTCCCATTCCAGCATGACAAGATTGGTGTAGCTATTGGCACATGAAGTGCCCATAGCCACGCCATCTTTCTGAATATAAGCTACCTCATTAAAAAGAAAGATGTTATTTTCCAGGACAATTTCCAACAAGGCACCAAAGAAATCTTTGCTTCTCTTTTGGATAAGTTATTAAGTAGGACCTGAATGAACATATGGATGATTATCTTATTTAATGAGATGTGTGATCAGACAGTATGTCAGAGACAAAAACATTAAGAATTCAATATCATCATCATCTGGTCCTTTACAAACACTAACTTATCCAGAAGAATGTCTAGGTCCTGCACTTTGCCCATAAACAACAGCCTCCTTGTACATAAGTAATTACAGGGGAGAAGCAATCAACTTTAATAAACTTGACAATCTCATGTATTCTAAGATGGAATTTAACATTTGTCTTCTGACAGTCATCTAGTTAAAGATGTCATCCAATTAATCATCCAAGCTATCGACAGCAATTATGTTTTCCTGGTGACAAATGTAAAGTTGGATATAACTAATATGAAAATAATAATCCATACTCTATTTTCTGAGAATATCCCCTAATGGTAGGCCACATTCTCTGAATAGCAGTGGAGCTATTGTCAAGACCTCCAGCACTCTGTGGTATAGGCCTGATCGTGAGCAAGAAAAAATTGCAGAAGCCACTCAAAGTAAACTTTATGATAGGTTGTAAGTAATCTGGCCAAGAAATGTAGGAAACAGTTAGCAATTTCTTTGTACATATTCTCTTATAACCATGTCCTTCCAAACTTGTAGGTTCATAGGTTCATAGGTAGGTACTAGGCTATCATCCCAAAGGCCTAAGTAAGCTTAGCCAACAAGGTTCCCTGGCTTACGCCACCCAAGAAAGTTATTTTCCTGTGCCCCTGTCGAGCCAAGCCACCAAAGTGATCCCTGGGATGTATTCCCTATTTCCCATCCACTTATCAAGATTTTTCTTGAAGAGTGCTAATGAGGAACTTTGCTTGACATACATGGGTAGCTTGTTCCAGAGTATGGGAAGTCTCTGGGACAGGAATCTATTCCTGCAGCATGTGACAAGCATTAGGTCCCTAGAGCATGTAGCTTGGAGGGATTAGGATTTCTTTAGGTGTAGCATGTCCAACAGCTCTGGGTTTGACATAGCTTCAGCACAGCTCCTCGTGGTGTCCTGCAGAGTTCTACAAGCAGCAGAGAGTGAAAGAGTGACTTTCCTGGATTTATAAGTATTTTTTCTGGCTTTCGCTTAAATTACTGCATCTCGACTGCCTTTCGCTTAAAAAACAGCTCTGCATATTGTTTTTACTGTACTTGTGTTGAATTTATACTGTTAGCACTTTAAAAAGTTATTTTTTGTTTAATTTAATTGTTAGGCTAACACACTCAAGTGCGCTAGCCGTTTTATAGCATTTACTGTTTGTTACTGTATCTTTTTCTCCTTTATATCCTTGTTTTCCCACTTTTCTGAACTAGAATAGTCCAGTCTTCAGATTTTGCTGATCTCTGGGCTTTGTCTTAGTTCCTGTGCTATCCATATCCTTATTTGGATAAGAGGAAGCTTCTTTGTTCACCAGTGGGAGTGGGGAGCACTGAGCAACCTATTTGTCCCTAGAGGATTGGTTCCAGCCCAGCAACTTGTAGTTTATTGGCCATTTTGGGTCAATTCCTGGCTCTTTTCAACCCCCTGCTATAAAGCCAGCTTTTGCGTGCCTTTTCACTTGTAAAAGACTCAGCACAGCTCCTCGTGGTGTCCTGCAGAGTTCTACAAGCAGCAGAGAGTGAAAGAGTGACTTTCCTGGATTTATAAGTATTTTTTCTGGCTTTCGGTTAAATTACTGCATCTCGACTGCATTTCGCTTAAAAAACAGCTCTGCATATTGTTTTTACTGTACTTGTGTTGAATTTATACTGTTAGCACTTTAAAAAGGTTTTTTTTGTTTAATTTAACTGTTAGGCTAACACACTCAAGTGTGCTAGCCGTTTTATAGCATTTATTGTTTGTTACTGTATCTTTTTCTCCTTTCTCTGTAAAAAAAAAAAAATATCCTTGTTTTCCAGCTTTTCTGAACTAGAATAGTCCAGTCTTCAGATTTTGCTGATCTCTGGGCTTTGTCTTAGTTCCTGTGCTATCCATATCCTTATTTGGATAAGAGGAAGCTTCTTTGTTCACCAGTAGGAGTGGGGAGCACTGAGCAACCTATTTGTCCCTAGAGGATTGGTTCCAGCCCAGCAACTTGTAGTTTATTGGCCATTTTGGGTCAATTCCTGGCTCTTTTCAACCCCTGCTATAAAGCCCGTTTTTGCATGCTTTTTCACTTGTAAAAGACTCAGCACAGCTCCTCGTGGTGTCCTGCAGAGTTCTACAAGCAACAGAGAGTGAAAGAGTGACTTTCCTGGATTTATAAGTATTTTTTCTGGCTTTCGCTTAAATTACTGCATCTCGACTGCATTTAGCTTAAAAAACAGCTCTGCATATTGTTTTTACTGTACTTGTGTTGAATTTATACTGTTAGCACTTTAAAAAGTTATTTTTTGTTTAATTTAATTGTTAGGCTAACACACTCAAGTGTGCTAGCCGTTTTATAGCATTTACTGTTTGTTACTGTATCTTTTTCTCCTTTCTCTGTAAAAACAGAAAAAAAAAAATATATATATCCTTGTTTTCCAGCTTTTCTGAACTAGAATAGTCCAGTCTTCAGATTTTGCTGATCTCTGGGCTTTGTCTTAGTTCCTGTGCTATCCATATCCTTATTTAGATAAGAGGAAGCTTCTTTCTTCACCAGTGGGAGTGGGGAGCACTGAGCAATCTATTTGTCCCTAGAGGATTGGTTCCAGCCCAGCAACTTGCAGTTTATTGGCCATTTTGGGTCAATTCCTGGCTCTTTTCAACCCCCTGCCATAAAGCCCACTTTTGTGTGCTTTTTCACTTGTAAAAGACTCAGCACAGCTCCTCGTGGTGTCCTGCAGAGTTCTACAAGCAGCAGAGAGTGAAAGAGTGACTTTCCTGGATTTATAAGTATTTTTTCTGGCTTTCGCTTAAATTACTGCATCTCGACTGCATTTCGCTTAAAAAGCAGCTCTGCATATTGTTTTTACTGTACTTGTGTTGAATTTATACTGTTAGCACTTTAAAAAGTTATTTTTGTTTAATTTAATTGTTAGGCTAACACACTCAAGTGCGCTAGCCATTTTATAGCATTTACTGTTTGTTACTGTATCTTTTTCTCCTTTCTCTGTAAAAAAAAAAAAAAAAAAAAAATATCCTTGTTTTCCCGCTTTTCTGAACTAGAATAGTCATGTCTTCAGATTTTGCTGATCTCTGGTCTTTGTCTTAGTTCCTGTGGTATCCATATCCTTATTTGGATAAGAGGAAGCTTCTTTGTTCACCAGTGGGAGTGGGGAGCACTGAGCAACCTATTTGTCCCTAGAGGATTGGTTCCAGCCCAGCAACTTGTAGTTTATTGGCCATTTTGGGTCAATTCCTGGCTCTTTTCAACCCCCTGCTATAAAGCCCACTTTTGTGTGCTTTTTCACTTGTAAAAGACTCAGCACAGCTCCTCGTGGTGTCCTGCAGAGTTCTACAAACAGCAGAGCGTGAAAGAGTGACTTTCCTGGATTTATAAGTATTTTTTCTGGCTTTCGCTTAAATTACTGCATCTCGACTGCATTTCACTTAAAAACAGCTCTGCATATTGTTTTTACTGTACTTGTGTTGAATTTATACTGTTAGCACTTAAAAAAGTTATTTTTTGTTTAATTTAATTGTTAGGCTAACACACTCAAGTGCGCTAGCCATTTTACAGCATTTACTGTTTGTTACTGTATCTTTTTCTCCTTTCTCTGTAAAAAAAGAAAAAAAAAAATATCCTTGTTTTCCTGCTTTTCTGAACTAGAATAGTCCAGTCTTCAGATTTTGCTGATCTCTGGGCTTTGTCTTAGTTCCTGTGCTATCCATATCCTTATTTGGATAAGAGGAAGCTTCTTTGTTCACCAGTGGGAGTGGGGAGCACTGAGCAACCTATTTGTCCCTAGAGGATTGGTTCCAGTGCAGCAACTTGTAGTTTATTGGCCATTTTCGGTCAATTCCTGGCTCTTTTCAACCCCCTGCTATAAAGCCCATTTTTGCGTGCTTTTGTGTGATTTTGAGCGAAGTTGCTCATAGAGCAGCATCAGGCAGCGCCAGTTAATCAAGTTTAAACTATTTCTGGCTCCGTAATGTCTGCTCTTCAATTTTTCCCTTAGAACTGTTCTACTTGCAATCTAAACAGCCTATACTCTATCTGAAAAGCTCAGCACTTGCTCCTAAAGCATTTTTTATACAGGTAAAGCACTCTTAAACAAAAGAAAGTACTTCATTCACCTAAATTCCCTTGAGTACCCATTTTCCTATAGGTCCTTTCTGACTCAGTTACACAGCAATCTTTTTCACTATTTCTAGCATGTCGAAGGGTCAGTTGCTGGCGTCCTCTCCTGTTCAGCTGGTGAATCTGGGAATCTTGAGGCAATGTTACAATTGCCTCATGTACACAGACAACCCTCTCCTCCTCCCAACAAATACAAATATATGTGAGAGATGCAACTATATAGCCAAACTGGAGGCTGAGCTCTCTCAATTCAGTACTGGCAAGACCAGTCAGGAGGAGAAGGTAACCACGCACACCACAAACCCAGTCTCACATAGAACTATCACAACTGCAAACCAAACACATAAACACACAAAACATACTGAGGCGCTGATTAAAATCTACCAAAACAACAGAGGCCTCCAAAGCAGACACCCAAGCAACCGCCACCTTAAGACATAGCACATGCAACACATAGTTCACAAAGTCAGTGTGCTAAACAGTCACAGCCCTTAAGGCCAAACAACATGCCAGACACACTTGTAATAGGTGACTCCATAGTCAGACACACTGACGTCCCGCTCACCAGACTGAACAAGGAAAAGGTCACAGTAAGCTGCCTGTCGGGAGCTAGAATCCACCACATAACACAAGCACTCAGGTCACTCCACAGCAAGTACAAATATGACTCAGTCATTGTACATGCCGGTGTGAACAACCTGAGATGTACCTCCCTGGACTACATGAAAAGAGACATAGAGGAGCTCTCTGATTATGTAGCCCAGGCCGCTATGACCCTGACCCTGAGCAGCATCTTACCCTCACCAAGAATGATGCCACAGTACAAAGACAAAAATGATCAGTTTTAACAATTGGCTTAATTACTGGTGTCATTCTAAGGGGATCCAATGTCTGTCTGCTTGGGATGACATGCTTGACAAGCCACGCTGCTTCGCAAGGGATGGCTTACACCTGTCACCCCTGGGCTTCCGGATATTGGCCAAGGCTCTTGCCACCCCCATAGTGCCTTTTTTAGGCAAGGCTCAAATGACAAACCTACCTCCCTAGAAAACACAAGTGGAAAAAAACTAAGGGTAATGCTGCTCAATGCCAGAAGTCTAAACCTCAAGATGCACGCCCTCGAAGCCCTCCTCAGTATGGAGAACATCGATGTCTGTGCAGTGACTGAAACCTGGTTCAAAGCTCCTGACAGCACCCCAGCACTATCAGGTTTTACCTCATATCATGCTTTCCGGCCCCAAAACTTGGACCGAACCACAAAAGGAGGGGGGGTATCCATATTCATCAAAGATACCCACACCTCCAGGTTAGTGGCAATGCACGAAGCATCGGAGACCATCCAGGTGCAACTAACCATAAGCAAAACTGCCTTACAGTTTGTAGCATGCTACAGACCACCCTCTCAAACTCAGGAACCCCACACAGCCTTCTTGAAGACACTGGAGAGTATGAATGTCTCTCCAAATACCATCATATTGGGTGACTTCAACTACCCAAACATAGACTGGGAACATTACTCAAGCCCCAACACCCTAGCCCAAAGGTTCCTAGAATTCATAAACTCAAATGCAATGGAACAACTAGTCACCATTCCCACAAAAGGAGACAATATACTAGACCTGATCATCACAAACATGGGGACAAAATGCTCCACACCGGAAGTATATCCCTCTTTGGTAAGATCAGACCATAAATTAATCTCACTGGAAATCCACATCCCGCCCCCACCCCCTGCACAAAAGACCACAGTGAAGAACTTCTCAAAAGCCAACTTCACACTTCTTAAGACTGAACTGGTATCCTTCAAGGCCTCTGGGCCAGTGGAAACCACAACCCACACTACGGAATCCTTTGCAAATGCCTTCTACGGGCACCTTCCAGAATGCATGGATCATGCAATCCCAAATAAAACCAAGACCCATTCCCCCAAAGGCAGGCGCCCGGTCTGGTGGACCCCAGCCATAAACAAACTTTACAACAGGAGGAGGAAGCTACTACATGACAGAGCAAAATCCCTAAAAGGGAAGGCATCTCTGATCAGTACTAGCAAAAAACTACGATCACTCATAAAATCATCCAAGGCCAACTTTGAGAGAAAAATTGCAAAAGACACAGACAATCACAAGGCCTTCTTTAGCTATGTTAGAAACTTGGGTGGAAACTCCCAGATATGCTCAGAGTTAGTCCAAAATGACACAAAATACACTGAACCCACTGACATTGCCAACATTCTGGCAGACAGGTTCAGTGCAAATTTCTCCTCCCCCAAAAGGAGAAATAACTATCCCAGCAGAGTGTAGCCTCCCTAACATCTCAGATGCCCAGGTGAGAGCGGCCCTCTCTAAAGCTAAAAACACAGCATCAATGGGACCAGACGGTGTCCCGGGCTGTGTGCTACATGAACTCCAAGAGGAACTAAACCCACACATAAGGCTGCTGTTTAATCTTAGCCTTACTACAGGATATGTACCCAAAGAGTGGCGTTCAGCAACAGTGGTCCCACTTCACAAAGGCGGTGCTTCTACGGACCCTGGAAATTACCGCCCCATAAGCTTGACGAGCCTGGTCTGCAAAGCTATGGAGAGGATCATTATGGAACTCATAAACAAAGACATTGGGGACCTACAGACATTGGATCCTACCCAATTTGGCTTTGTCCACGGCAGATCCTGCCTTTTGAACTTGGTCAACTTTTTTGAAACAGTCACTAAGGCCATTGATGAGGGTAAGGCAGGTCACACAGCCTACCTTGACCTTGCAAAAGCCTTTGACACAATACCCCACTCGGGCATCATAGACAAACTCACCAGCTTAAATGTAAACCCATATGTCACAAGATGGGTTGCAAACTGGCTCAAGGACAAAACCCACAGGGTCAGAGTTGCTGGAGCTATGTCAGACTCTAAGCCAGTCTGGCGGTGTCCCACAGGGCTCAGTCCTGGGACCCCTCTTGTTCGGCATTTATTTTTCCGAGGTACAGGCAAACATAGGAGGATTGTGGCTGACAAAGTTCGCAGATGACTGCAAACTGGGCCATAATTGATACTCCAGCGGACACAAACATCCTTCAGAGAGGCCTCATATAAATGGATAATTGGTGCCAGAGCCATGGCCTTAAGCTGAGCGCCAAAAATGTATAGTCATACCCTTTGGGAAAAACAAGGTACCCACAAATTACCACATAGGTGGTAATCCATTAAATCGGAAGAGGTAATCAGGGACCTAGGGACCCAGGTTGACAGTAACCTCTCATTTGACACTCACATTGCCAAAGTGGTTAGGAAGACCTTCTATATTGCCCACCTTATCATGAAGGGTTTCACATCTAGATCAAGAGAGGTCATTGTGCCCCTGTACTCTTCTCTTATCAGGCCAATGATTGAGTACAATGCCCCATTTGGGATGCATCTTACCCGACACCTGCAGCAGTTGGAAAGACCCCAAAAGTTCCTCACCAAGAGGATAAAGGGTCTTAAACATATGTCATATGCTGCCCGACTGAAAAAACTCCAGCTCTATTCAGTCACATACCGCCTACTCAGAGGTGATCTGTGCCTGACTTACAAGGCCATGTCCAATCCGGAATTAATGGACATGCTCCACCTCAGAAAATCCAAATCCATCAGAGCCACGAGAGCAAGAGACTTAAACCTCAACACAGAAATAAATAGAACGTGCTGGAGGGACAGATTCATACCCAGAGGCTCCCTACACTCTGGAACAGAATCCCAATCCATGTTAGGCAGAGACCCTCACTAACTCTATTCAAGAGAAATCTTGACGAGTGGATGGGAGATCGTAGGTTTACCCCTGGGGTCATCTCTGTGTCACTACTAGACAGAGGCACAGTAAACTAAACCCTAAAAGGGCGTAGTATTCTCATCCTAAGGGGTGGTGAAAGCCACACACTCTCTGGCTAGGCTTATAAATGCCCTAGGGCAGATAGCCTAGTACGAACCTATGAACCTATGAACCTATATGTTAGGCAGAGATCACTTCAGTGTAGGCGATATGCTATGGAGTAAAGCTGGCGTTTTTTGAAATGGTCAGTATAGGGCATATGTTTGAGGCCAGTAATCCTCTTTGTGAGGTACTTCTGTGGCCTTTCCAGCTGTTGCAGATGTCTTGTGAGATACATTCCAAAAGGGGCATTGTACTCTATAATGGGTCTAATGAGTGTTGAGTAGAGGGGAACAATGACCTCTTTTTTCCCAGATGAGAATCTTTTTGTGATGAGGTGTGCCATGTAGAAGAATTTACTAACTACTGTGGTGATGTGATTAGCAAAGGAGAGACTACTGTCCACTTGGGTCCCCAGGTCTCTTATCACACATTTGGCATTAAGTAGACTGCCGCCTATGTGCTAGTTCATGGGTAGAGAGTTTTTACCAAAGGAGATGACAATACACTTTTTGGCATTGTGCTTGAGGCCATGGCTCTGACACCAGGCATCTGTCTCAGTGAGGCCTTTCTGTAGGATGTCCATACCATTTGTGGACTCAACTATGGCTCCTAGTTTGTTTCAGTCATCTGAAAACTTCATTAGCCAAAGGCCTTATGTGTTAGCTTGTACATCAGAGAAGTAGATACCAAACAGGAGAGGTCCCAGGACTGATCCCTGTAGTACTCCACTTGTCCCTGGATTGAAGTCGGATTTGGAGTCTGCAACTTTTACAGTGTGGGTTCTGTCAGTGAGCCAATTGGCAACCCATCTTGTGACATAGGGATTTATACCTAGTTTGGTGAGTTTAGCTATAATTCCAGAATGGGGCATGGTGTTGAAAACCTTGGCGAGGTCAAGATAGGCTGTGTGAACCACCTTACCCTCATCTATTGCCTTCTTGACTGCCTCAAAGAAGTCGATCAGGTTCAGAAGGCATGATCTGCCTTTCACAAACCCGAACTGGATGGGGTCCAGAGTTTGGAGGTTACCAATGTCTTTGATTATGAGTTCTATGATGATGCATTCCATGGCCTTACTGACCAGGCTCATCAGGCTAATAGGGCAATAGTTCCTGGGATCAGTGGTGGCTCCCCCTTTGTGGAGAGGGATAACTGTTGCTGTGCACCATTCAGTGGGCAAATTGAACATGGTACGTAGGTGGGGAGCCAGTTTGTTCTGAAGTTCATATAAAATGCAGTCTGGGATGTTGTCCGGTCCCATGGATGCTGTGTTTTTGGCTTTAGAGAGTGCAACTTTTACCTGTGTAGTTGTGATTACAGGGACTCTACATTCTTCCTGTATAGATATGGGCCCTTTAGGGGGTGAGAGGGGGGTAATCTTAGCACTAAACCTATCTGCCAGGATGTTGGCAATATCAGTTAGTTCTGTAATTTTCATGCCGTTGTGCTGTAACTCAGAGCATATCTGGGTGTTGCCACTGAGATTCTTGACATAGCTATAGAATGCTTTGTGGTTGTCTCTAGAATCAATGGAGATTTTTTTTTCCATAGCTAGCTTTGGAGGATTTTATAAGGGATCTCAGCTTCTTACTGAGGCTGTCCAGGGAACTCCTCAACTCATGGGATTTTCCTCTTTTGCAACAGTTTCTTCCTTCTGTTGTAGAGTTTGTTTATGGCAGGGGACCACCAGATTGGCTTCCTTTTTTGAAGGATAGAGTCTTGGTTCTATTTGGGGTAGCACAATCTATTCACTTGTGTAAGTGCTTATAGAGTGCATTTGTGTAGGATTCAGAAGTCGTAACTGCATTGTCATGTGACAGAAAAGTCTACTGCCTCTGTGTCAATTGGCTATTAACAAAATGAAAATGTTTTTTTCATTCATTTCTTCGCCAACAGCTTAGTTTTCTAGTTCATTATCCTCAATGCAGGAAATATCTCCACAAAGACAATTTTAAATCAGTAATGGCACACACTGTGTGCAGTTTGATTTTCAAATTAAGTTGTTTCTCCCTCACATCAGTCTCAACTAACTATATTAAATCCTTACTCTCTAAACTCAAACCCTACTCCCCCTCAGCTGATAATCTACCTTCTTACTTCCTACAGATTGCAGCTGAACCCCTAGCCTATCCTGTATCCATCCTGATCAACCGATCTATCTCTGAATCATAAGTTCCAGTAATTTGGAAAACATTTTACACATTACCTGTACATAAGGGAGGTAATTCTTCAGATATATCTGACTTCAGGCCAATTGTTATTCTGTCACCTCTCTCCAAGATACTTGAGAAATGTATCCACAAACAGATAATGCAGTATCTTCTCCAAAAGAACCTTCTAACACACACACAACACAGATTCCGCCTAAACACAGTACTACAATTGCACTAATATCCTTTACCAATACTGTATCACTGGCCCGTGACAACAACAAACTAGTTTCATGTCTGTTACTTGACCTTGCCAAAGCCTTTGACACTGTCTCCCATCCTCTACTCCTAGAAAAACTCTTACATTTATCTTTCTCTCCTCTGACCATATCCTGGTTTTCTAGCTATCTCTCTAACTGCCAGCAAGCTGTCAAATGGCACTCTGCCCTATCACCCCTCCCCAATCGGCCCAATGGGTGTCCCCCCAAGGATCCATACTTGGGTCACTCCTATTCAATATTTTCACCAACCTACTTTACACTTCCTGTCTCAATTCTACACTTGTACAATATGCAGATGATTCTACAGTCATGATCCATTGCTGACAATCCATCTGACCTCCACTCTACTACCCAAGCAACATTTAACTCTTTAGAGACATGGCTTAGTGATAATACATTAATTCTCAACCCCAAGAAGACTAAGCTTCTATTCTTCCTCCCAAAAAAACTCACCAATCTCATAACTACATTTTCCATCCTATCAAGAAATAACACTATCATTACTATTGAACCCAGCACTAAACTGCTGGGAGTCATAATAGACGATCAGCTTAAATTTGATCTCCAAGTCACTTTCTCTATAAAAAGACTCACCAGAAACTTGATCTCCTATACCATAACAAAAGACATCTAACCAATACAGCCAGAATAACTCTCTCCCACACTTCTCTATAGCTGTCAGTTTTACACAAATCTTAACACCACACTCTTAACTAAACTCAAAACTACATATAACAAGGTTGCTAGATTTGCGGCAGACCAAACCTAGAAATCACACCATTGTCTATCTCTTAAACAATGGTCTGGCTTGAATTCCCTCATATGCTGCTACTATATCAACTGCAAATTATGCACTCCATCCTCTGTCTACCATCTGTTTCCCCTAGTCTTCTACCTATTATATCTAAATATTCCCCATCTAGGACACTACATAGCTCAGACCTGGACTTCCTACAGATCTATAAACCCAAAACCAAAATAGGGTGTCTACTCTACAACTATAACCCTGCTACAACGTGGAACGAACTACCACCTAGAAATTAGGTCACTTGACCAAACCAAGCATTTCAAACTAGCCACTCGGAGATACCTAACAAACAAATTGTCCTGCCACTTTAGTCATCCTCCTTGAAACTACACTATCATAGCCTCTGTTTCCTTCCTCCCTCTACTGCCTAGCTAAATAATCATCTACTCTTCCATCTCTATGCTTAACCACTTCATCCCCTGCCTACTCCTCCTGTAACTACACTGTGTATAACCAGTTAGGAATTATGAATACTATACTTCCTTTCATCACACTGTCATTACACAAAACTGCTTTCTGTATGACTTATTATAAATGTCTTTTACTGTACAATTGTACAATTGGATGATTTATTAGAACTGTTTTTTACTGTACAATTTCGGACGCTGTACTAAATTAACTGTTATGATTTACTGTAATAGTTATCTTGTTAAAAAATGTTCAAATGGAAATGTCTTATTAATTGTATATAAAATGCTAATACTGACTGTGGAGCTTTTCTCCTTGGGTCTCCACTGAAAATGGGCTAAACGCTCAGCTGGACTAACCCGGTTAACAAATGTAAAATAAATAAATAAATACATTTCTTTAATATACTGAATGCATTTACCATGTCCTGTCCTCCATCCTTTCCCTAAGGATATACATACAATATTTCAGTAACTTCTCCTCTTAAAGCATCTAAGGAAGACCCAGCCCCATATTAGCTGCTGTTCAAAAAATAGGTTCAGTCCAAGTTAAATGCTTATATAAATGTGGATGACACATCTGCAAACAGTATGAAAAATTATATTTCATCTGTTGTTTCTGCAGACAAACAGCATTTTTCTTTCTGGCGATAATACCTCTATGCATCCCACCATCTAATAACTTGTCTTAACACATTCTAGTTATGACTTTTGCCATTAAAGCACACACCTTTTCTGATATTCATGCTGATTTAGTGAAAACAAAACAAAAAACAAAAGGAAACCCTGAACGATAGCCCCATGATATACATAGTAATAACATCAGAATATACAGAAAATTAATCCTGCACATTACAGACAATTATTTATAGACAGCTAAGTTATAAATGATGCACATTTACATGAATGACAATAGTTAATTGTACTAGACTGTGTGTGTATGCATGTCAGAAGACAAGAAAATTTCCTTCTTAGTCATGTTGACATAACGATAATTGAGCAAAGGTCACTATATCCATACAGATGCACACATATAGAGATGTGTAAATATATAGCCTGTTAGTTTGCCATGTTTATTTGTTTTAAATGCCCAAAAAAAGGGCATTTTGTCATGTACTGGACAGTGCATGATGACAATGCTATGTCCATAAACACTGCTAAAGCCAGTCAACAAGTTGTATCTACTACGGACCTAATAAATAAGGTAATGTTAAAATAAATGTCTAGAAATGCACTGTCTGTTTACTCTGACTGTTCTGCTACTAAATGTGACAAGAGGCATATTGCTGTAGAGGCAAAAGAAATGCAGTCATGGAAGTATTCAGCGGAAGGATTACATTGGATAAATCACAATATATCTGCAAATTGAAACAGCTAGTAAGATGAAAATTGAAGTAATATGTGCATATGGGGACAAAGGGGAATACTGTATAAATGAAATATAAATACAAAATGTTTCATGATTAGGTACTACACCTCACACCCCTTGTGCCTAACTTAAAACATTATGTGAGAATTGATCAAAACTTTAGAGCAATTTGAATTATGGGAGTCTTACTTCCTAAAACGAAAAAGGTGCAGAGCTGGTTGGTTCAAAAGGATCTAAGATATGGATCTGGTTAGAAACATTAAATAACTCTGATGCCAACCCTTGCCACAGTGCTCAAGTAGTTAAAATAATGATGAACATCAGTGTAGAGACTTATAGACGAGGTAAGTCATCACAAAATATTCCAGTAATTAATGGAATAATGTAATAAAGAGAATAAGAGTAGAGAGAAGCAGGGAAGGTGTGTCTTACCAAAAGATACCAGTTATAAAAATGATAAAAAAGGGTAGTGTGGAGATAGTCCTGTCTTTTGGTATGTACAGAACATCTGCCACATTCCAGAGGTTTATGACAAGACTCTAAAACCCCATAACAGATATGTTACTCCCTAACCTGATCACATAATATTGTTTTCCAAAGATAGAGATAACCATTTCCCTAAGTTCCAAGTTGTGTTTCATTCTCCGTAATAAGCTAAACCGACCACTAACCTGGCTAACTGCAAAACAGACATGGAAGAAGTTAACTAGTTGGGCTCTATCAGAGATCATCAAAGAATGAAATCCCAGGCTGTAAAAGCTGAGACTAGTTTGAAATGGCCCATACCAACCACAAAAAGTAGGTTAAGACTTTTCTAGTGGTAATGAGTTATTTTTCACACTCACCCATGACATGACTATTACTTATTGCCCCCTGACAAAACTAACTAAGGGTATAGCGCTACTGACAGTTTTTTTTTTTTTTTTTATTTAATTATATTATTTTTGGATACCTGTCTGCCAAACCATCAAACCTGCAAGCAAACACCATCCAGACAGCCATGATGAAGCTTTTTGCTCTTGCCTTCATCCTGACCATGGTAGCATTTTTTATTTACATACTTAGCCTTGCCCGGAGTGGTGAAATCAGCACTCTCATCACAGTGATGGTGCTATGTCCTCTCTGTAAGTGCATGCATGCACCTTTATATAAGCCAACAGGGGATACTATCACTAACTTCTGTGGCCATGCCCACATCTTCCCAACCCTGTTCTCCACTGTATAACAAGCTTCCACTCCCCATTAGGTCCCTGTCATAGGAACCATTTTGCAAGCAAGGTGAAGCACTCCCATACCCACACGGGATGGGCACTTCCATATTTCCTACCTATGCCATCAAGCACTTAAGGCACCAGTCAAACCTCACACACTTCATTTGAAGTCAGGGTTTTATCTCTCTGTTCTACTGTCACAGGCCACTCCATTGAAAGTTTAATTGACAGATGAAGCTGGGAATGCCTTAGGAAGCCCAGAATTCTTCTTTCGTTGCAGCTCATATTGGTAGCTCCTGGCATCTCCTCTGAAGTGGGCTTAGGTACATAATTTTCTCATATGGTCGATGGGATCAAATAGCTTGCAAGATTAGCAGAAACGTCAGAAATGCTGAAAAGTATTATTCTGTTATAAAAAGGGAGTTTGGGTTGATGAAATGATTCCCAAACACCTTCAAATACTAAATACATTGTCATAACTATTCCAATAGAAGGAGGATACCTCTGTTGTCTCTTGTACATTGAAACTCAACATTACAAACATCCTCCAGGTCACAACCGTGTTATTTCAGCTGGGCTTTCTTAGGCATATAGCCAATCCTCTGAGGCTCAACCCTTGGCCCAGTGCTAGGAGGACAGTGGCCCTAATGGTGGCTGTTGAGCTTGATGCGCTCTGCCTTCAAGGCAAAGACATGCAAGCAAGCAGAAGGAAAAAAGGAAGATAATGGGAAATGGCTACAGAAGGAAGTATTTCTTGCCTGTTGCCATACTAAGAGTTAGATTCCTAACCTCTAAAATAAGAAAAGAAGCCTAAGGAAGACTCCAGAAGCAAGAAGTATGAGCTGAAGGTTGCCACCTTTAAAGCAGAGTCTAGAAGGCTACCTCTCACGTCAAGACAACAGGTGTCAGAATGAATAAGAAAAAGGGCAACTTATTTTGAAATGAAGCACTTATTTTTTATCAAAATCATATTAAATTAAAGAAATACTAAGGGCAATTCATTTTAAGGACTGAAAAGGATGCAACATTGTAAATGCCTATGTGTATGGTTTTAATGTATATGAAAACAGCATTTTTTGCGGGAGGGAGTCCCCCTGCACCCATTTCATGTAGGGGGGCTGTGCTCCCACACCCCCTGCTAATTATATATACTAACTATAAGAGCGCACAATTTTCAGGGAAAGGACAAATTTTCCATCTTTGAAAATTGTCTGATCTTATACTTTTGTAGATAGATGTCAAACATCTCTTTAGTTGTCCAAATGATGTCAGCTAAACAGATGTTGACCAAAGCACCATCTGACAAAAGTAACCAAACTCATATATATTTTTATTTTATTTTTTATTTATTTTACATTTGTTGACTGGGATAGTCTG
>NC_056746.1:61268776-61303776 GCF_019279795.1 Protopterus annectens
CTTTCACGTATCATCATGCATATTCTACCCCCAAGTTAATCTCGCACTAGGCAAGGTCGGCTTGTAACCTTTTCCTTTACACTTCTGCACTCCTTTGCTTCACCCCTAGCTGCGACTAGCCACATGTACATGTCAGATCATTAGCAGTAACAACACACAGTAGCATGTGATGTGCATAATATTAATGGAAATGAGAACAAGAAGCAAGTCTTTTATTATGACCGAATCTAATACACCCCTTTTTCTACCTGCAATTATTTTTTGTCACATTTTGCTCCTGCCACCAGACACCAATTATCCCTTCCCAGCCATTTGTCCCATTTCTTAATAATCACCAGGGCAAGGGTCTTTATGCCCTAACTTCTGTGTATGACCAGTGACAGGCTGTGGGTAGGACATGCAATGCGTATCAGCACTGCAGTGCCCATCGCTTCCATAAAGTACTGTCATGAACATGATGCCACAGTCCCCCAACCAGAGAAAGCACAACATCATGGCTGACCTGGTCTCCACTATGGAAATCAAGCCAACATTCGTGTTTCCCAGATCACACACACACATCCTCAACTACCCGTTTCCAAGTCGTTAATAGAATTCATAACACCTGGGCCCTAATCTGGGCTTATGCCTCAGTGCCAACAGTGTAAGCTTCTGGTTATATATATATTTTTTTAATGATAAAATCAATGTGCTAATTTTAAGTATTTCAGAGCTGAGTGTGAGGAAAATTTAAACTAATGTATCTCATCAGCTGGTCACAGGAACAAAATGTGCCAATATTGTGATAAAACAAGACGTTGGCAAGATAACCTGTCACATAGCTAAGAGGATAAATATGTACTTTTGTGAGGGGCTATGAAAATTGCATCCATGGTTCTTGATAATTTGTGATAGATGAATTCAGGAAAGGTAGCTGTTAAAATGTACTTTATCTTGTTTGATGCGAAATAAAAAAAATGTGAAAAGAAATCTAATGTAGCCTTTCTTTAAAGCAGCACATCATTTGATATTTAATTATTTTTTAAACTCTTAGAATTTAACTACTCTGCATATAAGCAAATGTTCTACTGTATCATTATTACAGGTTGTGCTACAACCTGGAAAATGAAGTTTACTTTGGAGTACAACACTTTCAGACTTCACAAAGAAGGAATATGCCCTCATCATATATTCTACGGAAATCTCATTATTAAGAATACATTACCAATCCCTGACTTTTTATGCCATCCAGGTGTTATAATATTTGAAAAGTTCATTCTACCATAGCTTGATATGCTTTATTTCGGAGACTAACCAGGATGAGTTAGCCACACTCATCGGGTTCTATAACCACAATCGTTACATCAAGAGATTTAATTTCACCGAAGCACTTCCTAAAATTATATTAACTAACACCGTGACACCCTCCGTAAAATAAGTGACCTTTACAGAATTTCAGTTTCGATTTAAATGTAAATTTTGACTTTTTTAACCTATTATTTTTTATTAAAAACATAACACTTTCTGTACTTTCCACATATAAAAGAATTGTCTCTCTAATGAAACCCAGTGGGCCATTGTGATGAAACCTTCCTTCTGATTCTAAAGACTAAAGAAAAGCTGACTAGATTGTACGTTTAATACCTGCCATATATAAATCTTTTGTCATCATGTCATATTGCTCAAAAGTAATTCACATCAGTTCCAATGCTTAACAGACAGCAATCATCTTAAAACAACAAACAATAGCAGTGTAGATTCTAAAAACAATGTATAGCATTAATGAAATCATACAGAAATTACAAGCTTAGGATAACTGAATCTTTTGTTATCATGTTATCCTGCTCTAAAGTAATTCACATCAGTTCCAATGCTTAACCAGCAGCGATCAACTTAAAACAAGCAAGAGCATTGTACCTTTCCATGACTGCAGCAGAACTTGACTTTGCTTCCAAAAAAGGGTGTTAACTATATTAGCTTATTAGAGTTTACTTCAAAATGCGTGTATACATTGTAAGCTTTATTCAGTTCATTATGTATTTAAACACTGCAAGTCTTGTTTGCTTGTTTGTTTGTGCGTTTGTTCTTTTTTATGCATATTATGTACGCTCTGGCTAATGCTGCAACTGGAAAGAGCTTTCTCTCCAGTCCAGTTACCCAGTTAAAAATAATTAAATAAATAACTAAGTAAACAAATAAATAATGATTATGTAAACACATGGCCTGCTTGTATGAACAGTCATTTTTAGCTGGATGCAAATGAGAAACATTCTAAAAACAGCAGGTAGCATTAGTGTAATCATACAGAAATTACAAGTTTAGGATAACTGAATCTCATAACTGTAACTTTTCAAAAATGGTATACATAGCTTTTAATCTGTTACTTTGTACAATACAGTGACCTAGTCTACTCGGATTGAACAACCTCCTCATTCATAGTAGCATCAATTTAATATTAATTCTGTAATGCAAGTATAAAAGGTGAATGATTTTAAATGCAAATCAGTTTGTGTGTATGCGTGACAGGATGTAGCTATAGATGTATACTGTGATATAATGTCAGGAATTAGCATGACATACTGCCATAACATCTGCCCAGCATTCTGTCATTTTCACTGAAATACCTATAATAAATAATCTGATGAGTTTAAAATTAATCTTTTTCAGAGGTGTAGTCAAAGCAACTTTTCTTGTTAACTGTCTCTGTTTATAATGGACGTGGGGGCCAGTCCAGGGAGTAAATTTATGATTTTTCATTTAGTTGTCAAGGTTTTGCTTGCATAGGGTCAGGGACTAACTCTGTTTTATATGGATGCATACAAGAACTCATGTCCATCTACCTACTTAACTAAATGAACTAGATGAAACTTCAACAGGGCATCTTTATTCCTCCCACAGGGAGGGCATCAGAGATAGAGAGTCACCTAGATGTGATAGCTAAAGTGCTTTTAACTTGACTGATGCTCTGTACTCTGTTTCTTGTTAGTACTGTCACCGTTTGAGCTGCAGGAAGGATATCCAACTTGACTTAAACCTTCTGGATGAACTCTATTTTCGGTTTTACATGGAAGATGAGCTTTTTCTATAGTGCAGGGATCTTTTGAGACACACATCTGCCTCTTTTATCTATTACAGAACTACATTAAACATTTGACAAGGAGACCTGGTGGTGGAATGAAGAAGTACAGGAAAGTATACAGAGAAAGAGGTTGGCGAAGAAGAAGTGGGATTGTCAAAGAGATGAAGAAAGTAGACAAGAGTATAAGGAGATGAGGTGCATGGCAAAAAGAGAGGTGGCAAAGGCTAAGGATAAAGCGTATGAAGAGTTGTATAAAAGGTTGGATACTAAGGAGGGAGAAAAGGACCTGCACCGATTGGCTAGACAGAGGGACCGAGCTAGTAAAGATGTGCAGCAGGTAAGGGTGATAAAGGATAATGAGGGAAACGTACTCACAAGTGAGGAGAGTGTGTTGAGCAGATGGAAAGAGTACTTTGAGGGGTTGATGAATGAAGAGAATGAGAGGGAGAGAAGGTTGGATGATGTGCAGATAGTGAATCATGAAGTGCAGTGGATTAGCAAGGAGGAAGTAAGGATAGCTATGAAGTGGATGAAGAACGGAAAGGCTGTTGGTCCAGCTGACATACCTGTGGAAGCATGGAGGTGTTTAGGTGAAATGGCAGTGGAGTTTTTAACTAGATTGTTTAATGAAATCTTGGAAAGTGAGAGGATGCCTGAGGAATGGAGAAAAAGTGTTTTGGTACTGATTTTTAAGAATAAGGGTGATGTGCAGAACTGTAGTAACTACAGAGGGATTAAACTGATCAGTCACAGCATGAAGTTATGGGAAAGAATAGTGGAAGCTAGGTTAAGAAGGGACGTGATAATTAGTGATCAGCAGTGTGGTTTCATGCCAGGAAAGAGCACTACAGATGTGATGTTTGCTCTGAGAGTGTTGACGGAGAAGTACAGAGAAGGTCAGAAGGAGTTGCATTGTGTCTTTGTGGATTTAGAGAAAGCATATGACAGTGTGCCTAGAGAGGAGTTGTGGTATTGTATGAGGAAGTCGGGAGTGTCAGAGAAGTATGTAAGAGTGGTACAGGATATGTACGAGGGTAGTGTGACAGCGGTAAGTTCTGCGGTGGGAGTGACGGATACGTTTAAGGTGTCGGTGGGATTACATCAAGGATCAGCTCTGAGCCCTTTCTTATTTGCAATGGTGATGGACAGGTTGACAGACGAGATCAGACAGGAGACCCCGTGGGCTATGATGTTTGCAGATGACATTGTGATCTGTAGTGAGAGTAGGGAACAGGTGGAGGAGACCCTGGAGAGGTGGAGATATGCTCTAGAGAGAAGAGGAATGAAGGTCAGCAGGACTAAGACAGAATATATGTGTGTGAATGAGAGGGAGGATAGAGGAATGGTGAGGATGCAGGAAGTAGAGGTGGCGAAGGTGAATGAGTTTAAGTACTTGGGATCAACAGTTCAGAGTAATGGTGAGTGTGAAAGAGAGGTTAAGAAGAGAGTACAGGCAGGATGGAGTAGGTGGAGAAGAGTGTCAGGAGTGATTTGTGACAAACGAGTACCAGTAAGAGTGAAAGGGAAGGTCTACAAGAGGGCAGTGAGACCAGCTATGTTATATGGGTTGGAGACAGTGGCATTGATAAAAAGGCAGGAGTCAGAGCTTGATGTGGCAGAGTTGAAGGTGTTAAGATTTGCACTGGGTGTGACGAGGATGGACAGGATTAAGAATAAGTATATTAGAGGGTCAGCCCAGGTTGGAAGGTTTGGAGACAAAGCCAGAGAGGCAAGATTACGTTGGTTTGGACATGTGTTGAGGAGAGATGCAAAGTATATTGGGAAAAAGATGCTAAGGATGAACCTGCCAGGTAACAGGAAAAGAGGAAGGCCTAAGGTAAGGTTTATGGATGTGGTGAGAGAGGACATCCAGGTGGTTGGTGTGACAGAGCAAGAGGCATAGGACAGGAAGAAATGGAAACAGTTGATCTGCTGTGGCGACCCCTAACGGGAGCAGCCGAAAGAAGAAGATTAATCATTTATACTGCTCTCCTCAATATATGCAGATTGCTGGAACTTGATATATGATAAACACTATTATTTTAATTGCTTCATCTTTTTATAGAAAATGAAGTCTGCTCTGAAATTTCAACCTTAACTTTGATCACCATGTCTCCACAGTGGTAAGAAGGGCATTTTATACTGCTCATCTCATAAGTAAGGGCATTGCCTCCAGGAAAAAAAGAGGTTATAATCCCTGTAATTTTCCCTCATTAGGCCAATAATACAGTACAGCACTTCCTTTGGTATGTTTCTTTTCAAACACCTGCAGCAACTGGAAAGACCACTAAGATTCCTTACAAACAAAATTCAGGGTCTTCAAGATCTGTCTTATGAGGACAGACTGAAATCATTGTCACTTTACTCTGTGTCGTACAGATTGCTCAGAGTTGATCTGTGCCATGTATATAGAGCAATCTCTGACCCAGCTTTAATGGAAATGCTGCACATTCACAAGTCAGATGGCACATGGGTCACTCGGTCAAAGGACCTTAATCTAGTATGTAATATCAACAGAACTTTCTGGAGTGACAGATTTGTCTCACAGAGGTTGCCCCACCTTTGGAACAAGCTTCCTAGTCATGCTAAAAAAAAAGCCCCTCACTGGCCCTATTTAAGCACAATTTGGACAATTAGATGGGTAACCGTAAATTCACCCGGGGGGGGTTTGCACCTGTGTCCCTCTTAGACTGAGGAAATAGGTGTTGATTTTAGTGCCTGCTTGAAACAGACACCCTTAGGAACATGGGTTGAACTTGGCTAGGCTTGTAAGGGCCTTGAGGCTGTTAGCCTAGTAACCTCCTATGATCCTATGATCCAGCAAGTTCTGTTTATGTCACTAGCAAGGTTCAGCTACCTGGATCTGGTGTTTCTAATAATGTTTGTTTTGCACATGTGCAACAGATTCATCAGAGCTGGGTCTGAGGAAGCCCTGTAGGCTAGTCAAAGATCCCCTCTCAGTAGCCTGTAAGAGACTGAATACAGAGACATTCCCTTTATGCAATCACTGAACAATTGGATTTTCATGTCCTGACTTCTCCTGGTGAGAAACCTTTGTGAGCATTCCAACTGTTGCAAGTGTCTGGTTAGATACATGCCAAAGGGGATGCTGTACTCAATGATAGGCAAGATAATGGCTGTGTAGAGTGGTACTATTACTTCCTTGGACCTGGGAGCAATACCCTTACTTATAAGTTGGGTGGCATCAAATTAATTCCTTACTATCTTGGCTATGTGTGACTGACAGCCAGGCTTCTGTTTACATATGTTCCCAGATCCCTTACTACTGTGTCAATTCTTAGGGACTTTTTATCACTGCTGTAATTTACTTGGATTGACAGCTTACCAAATGGCATTATAATACATTTTTGGCATTGAGGTTTAGACCATGGCTTTAACACCAGCCATTTGTCTGGGTTAAAGCTACATGCAAGATGTTGGTATCTGGAGGGAATCAACAACAGCTCCCAATTTACAGTCACCTGTGTATTTGGAGAGACAGAGGCCTTGAACTGAGAAGGACTGAGAAGTAGATGCCAAACAGCAATGGGACCAGCATGGATCCCTGGGTACTACACTTGTGACTGGTCACTTGGTGCAGGTGGTCTCACCAATCCTGACCTCTTGGGTCCAGTCTGTGATCCAGCTGGCAATTCAGCGAGTTATGTAGGGTTTATGACTAGTATAGTGGCATATTGGCTTGGATGTGTCAGCCTGGTCAGAATATGCAGCATGCACTGTTTTACCCCTGTCCACTGCCTTAGTGACCCTCTGAAAGATGTCTACCAGGTTAAATAGGCATGACCTTCCCTTAACAAAGCCAAATTGGGATGGGTTCAGTGCCTGTAGGTTGCCAATGTCCTTGTTTATCATTCCCATGATAATTCAATCTATGGCTTTGCATATTAGGCTTGATGGGTCTGTAGTTCTCTGGGTTAGTTGATGGTCCACCCTTGTGGAGGGGATGATTGTTGCAGTCTTCCATTCATTTGGAATGTAGCCTGTTTCATGGCTTTAGTTGATGAGTGCCTCGAGTGGTCCTGATGGGTCCTGTTTTAGACTGTTCAAGAGGCAACCAGGGAAGTTGTCAGGACACATGGAGGCAGTGCTCCTGGCTTCAGTGAGTTCTGCCAGCACTTGATCCTAGTTGGTGGTTGGGAGGAAGTTTGTTGGAGGGCATATTACCTGGTGGAGCTAGGAGTAGTTGGGGGGGGGGGGTTGAACTGAATATATCAGCTAGTAGATTTGCTATGTCACCCTGATCAGTGAAGGTGGTAATATTCACAACCAGTTTAGAACACTGCTGTGTTTTACATATGCGAGTCCAGATGTAGTTGCACAAAGCACTCTGATTGTCCATAGCCAATTAATTAGTTGGCCTTGTTGTACTTAATTAAAACTCTTAGTTTCTTATTTAGTTTTATAAGACAGCACTTGTTTTAAAATATTTGCTTATTCTGATTTTGGCCATGATTTTTCTTATTTTATTATATACCATGTTCAGGTGAGGATTCCTCCAGTGGGGTTTGTTTTTAGAGTTTGTTTTTGGTTTATTTCTGGAAGGTGAGGCACCCTCTATGCAGCCATTCAAATGTTTATATAGCAACTCTATGAATAATTCGGTATAGGTAGCTGTGGTGTTGGTTTAGCGGAAGCCTTGAATTTTGACTTACTGATAAGTACTATGGTATCATCTTGTTTAAACAATCTAGAGGTATGTTTTTTAATTTGCTAATGTAGATCAAGACACCTATACCTTTGGCCCCAGTGTGTGCTTTTGTTTGTCTAAAATTAGCCTTGTACTAATCTGGAGCACTTTCTATGGCTTTAAACCAAGTTAAGATCAGTGTCATACACCAGAAAACAAATACAGACAATAAACAAAATAATAATAATAATAATAATAATAATAATAATAATAATAATAATAATAATAATAATAATAATAAATATGCCTCAGTCATGGCACAGATGTCTGCGTTCTCCAGAGTGAAGAGGGCTTGAAAGGTGTGGAGTTTTTTCTTTAGGCTTTGACCATTGAATAGTAACTTTTTAAGGTTGCTCATAGACTTTTTCACTATGTTGGTAATTTATCTTTTTGGCAGTGGGAGACAGGTAATTCATTAATCTTGAATAAACTGAAATAATCAAGTGCATTTCCATTTGATTCGGCTTGTAATACATAAAGCATAAAAACATGTGAACCTTTCAGAGAATAAAACAGGAAAATCGAAGATATCAAAGAAATTAATCCGCATTTCTGTGTGTGTGTGTGTGTGTGTGTGTGTGTGTGTGTGTGTGTGTGTGTGTGTGTGTGTGTGTGTGTGTGTGTGCATGTGTTTGTGTGTTTGTGTGTGCGTGTGTGCATGTGTGTATGCGTGTGCGTGTGCACACTTATTTATATATGTGTCTGCCTATCTCTTAATCTATCTATCTACCTATCTATCTATCTATCTATCTATCTGTCTGTCTGTCTGTCTGTCTATCTATCTATCTATCTATCTATCTATCTATCTATCTATCTATCTAGTACAAGCTCATGGGGTGTGCCAGTGTAATCTGCAGGGAAAAATGGAATGTAGCTCATCCTTTAAAGGAGAAGGGGTACGAAGACAGAGTGTAACAAATATGTATTATGCAAAGATGAGAGAGAGTTGATATGGGGACCAAAATCCAGAGTTGAACATACAGGAAATGACATCATAAGGTGATCTGGGAGAAAGCAGGTAAGGAGTTGTACTTATTTAGACAGAAGAGATATTGGACAAAGGACGTGCCTTGAGTATGTATTGTAGAGCATACGATGGATGGAGAAGGTGGAGAAGGACAACTGGAAGGATAGAAAGTACTGCAGACAGTGACAAAAACTGACAATGTTGAAAATGAAAGTGGAAATGTTACGTACTGGAGGGGTAATGACATTCAGAAGGAAGCAAAGAGTAGAATGAGGGGAAAGAGAAAACAAGAAGGTCATCATTATTGTAGCCTTAAAAACAAAGTGGATTAGGGGTATGCACAATTGAGAAAGGAAAAGACAGATATTAGTGAAATGTTTCTCAGGGCTTATGCAGAGTAAGTTGTGGGAAAATGTGAATGAAGTTACCATAAAGTGAAAAGGATCATATGTTGTGCTGCATGTAAGCACCAATGACCTCCTGGGGGAGACAGCCTGGGTGATGTCAAGCAGGCCAGGATAGAGACGTTGAGATGCCAGGTGAAAGGATTGAAGACAGTATTTCACAAAATGTTACCTGTACCGGCAGTCAGCATACAAACAGAAGAGCAGATCTTTGGAACAAAGAAAAAGGCTGTGGACTGATAGCAGGACAGCCAGAGACCTGGAAGAAAGACCAGTTCTGAGCAAGTAACAGGTTGCACAACAGACCAAAATAAATAGCGATGGATAATGCTGGGTTGGGAAGGTAAATCTAAAGAATAGTATATTTAAATAAAGAAGGAAGAGATGAGGGGGTATAACAGAAACAAATATAAATAATAGATGCAGAACACGGCAGAAAAACAAGCAAGGGTGACCTGGACTTTGGTCAGTCTTAGTCTTCAATGCATGAAGTCTGTGTAGAAAAATTGTAGAGCTGCAAACAGTGATGATAAAGTGGAGGGCTGGCATTGCTGATATCACAGTGACAATCTCAAAACCCTAGTCTGTGGTGGCTGTTTGTGAATCACAGTGATGATGGCCGGTCACTACAGGTGGTCAGGACATGGATATGTCTGTTTAGAAATCATTTAGGAATGACAAGGAAGAGAAGGACAGCGCTGTAGTAACAATCTACATAAAGGGAAGGAATAAATGCGAGGTCAGAAAGGAGGAAGGGTACAAGACCAGAAATGGGGCAAAAGTGTAACCATAGATGGAAGCTAAGTTAGGTGCCTGACAGTTAAGATAGAACATTGATGTAATGCATCATACACGAGTCTCAACAAGATAGGACAATGGAAGAAAAAAAAGAGCAAAGTGAGGAGTGGGCTAGTAGCATACTGAAGGATTAGCAGTTCAGTGGTGGAAAAGTTGGTAAAGGAGGCCTTAGACCAGGAGAGGTTCAAGCAACTGGTCTAGGACTGTACCATAAAGTAAATAATTCAGGATGTTTTCCTAACCAATGCCTTGGATGTCACTGGTGTCCAGGGGTTCCTATTAGATGACTGAAAATGTATTAATGTGTCTTGGTCGAACTTAAAACAATGAAAAGGCTAAGTAGCGAAACAGCTTTTAAGTGAATTCTTTCCCAGGGAAAGAATTCGCTTGGCCGCTTCCGTTACGTCTCCATTTTCAGCACTGTAGTGTGATCTCAGAGTTGGTATATTTAAGTAGGGGGGGTGTGGGGACCCCACTTTATGTATTCTTTTATTTATTTTTTTTGAGCTTTCCTGAACTTTCGAGATTGTAAGCTTTCACTTACATGGAGTCGATTATTCATTGTTCACTTTTTTAAGCATTCGATGATATAATATAGACCTGTGTCCAGTACATGGCATTGTTAGTGGGCAGTGGTCTGACACTGTATGGTTTAGAGCTGAGAAGAAGGAAACAATAAAAATACAAATATGATGGCATGGGATTTTACAAGCGTGGATTTTTGTGTTCTTGAAGAAGTGGTCAAAAGTGAATGAGTAGGCTGGGAGTCAGTCGACTGATTAAACAAATTATGAAAATGGGACAGTGAAAGAGTACTCAGGACTATGAACAAGGGTGTGATGAAATGACAAACAAATCAGAAAGAGAAGAAGGCAACACAGCTGTACAGCAATGGGACCCTAGCATTATAAATAGGTAGCCCCTTTAACAGGTGGAAAATGAGGAAGCATGTGGATGAGGAGAATGACAGGGTGGCTAGCAAAATGTCAAATGACAGTAATCAGCAAAGGATAAAGTCAAAAAGGAGTTATCAAAAGCAGTCCACATGGGAATCAAGGGATTTTTAGGAACATAGCTGAAATAAAGCAGAGAGGACCAGGACTGTCTAGGTGAACAAAGATGGGTGAAGATTACAGAAAGATAGTTAAAATTAGGCAAGCAGAATGAATAATTTATTTTAGTCTTTACAATGGAAAGCAGGGGGAAGTCAAGCTGGAAGTGAGGCAAGACAGAATGTTGAGGAAAGTGGACAGAAACCAAGTTAGAGAGGGTAAAGGTTCAGATAAATATAAGGACTAGATGATTTGCTGTTCAGAGTTCTCAGAAATCTAATATTTATTTATTGACATATAATTTTCTAACTAGGTTAGTCTTCTCAGGTTAGACCCAAGATAGTGAGGTACTCTACTAGGAGAAATTTATCCACGGCATCAGAGACCTTTCCCCTTCTCTTTTTGATAGGTGTCATAGGATCTTTTATACCCACCTGAGCTACCATCAACTCAAGCAGATGAGGCCTTGATTTAATGTCTCATTCAAAGAATGGCACAGTCAGGAGTGAAGCACTCCCTAATGCCACACTGCAGTGTCAGCAATCGATCTGCCTGGTGAGGGAATAGAAGCCACAGTCTTCTGCACAAAAGGTGAGTGTACTACCTGTTGCCCCACTGCCACTGCAAATACAGTGGCATACCACTGGTGGACAACAGCAAAAGTTGTAGGGATTGGAAGACAGGACTTGTGTTATGCTTGCTCAATGGGGAGGGGGGGAAGAAAGAACTTTATGGAAGTAGAGGACTGTTATGTTAACAACAGTGGCAGGGAACACTGTGGAATGAATTTGGAGAGGAAGGATGGCAGAATTTATAGGGGACAACAATCTCAGAAGTAGCCATTAACATGGTCTTATGGACAGAACTGCTGTCAGTCAAACCTGATCCAGTTTTATGACTGGGATGCAAGTGAATATATTGCATTAGTATGAGATGGAATAATCTACCTGGACATCAGCAAGGTCTTTGACCTGGCCCCACACAGGAGATGTGTATGAAACTGAAAGAGGTGGGTGAAAGACAGTAGACCTGGGCAGTTGCACAGCTGAATAGTAGGACACAGATTGCTGTGAGGAATCTAGTTTCAGGAATTCGGAAATCCTGTCGTGGAGCACGGCAGGGATCTGGCATGTGCTCAGTACTCTTCAGTGCCTCCTTGTTGATGACAAAAATATAGGCACAGCAGTGAAGGATGGGGGGAGGAACTATGGAAAGAATTGAAAAGGCTGGATATATGCACAGAAAGGTTGAGTTTCAGTGTAAACCACAGAAGCATTCAAAAAGGCATGTGACAGGTAGAAAACATGGTAAGGGGAGGTAATGGGGGTATAAAACAAAGCAAAGTCCTGCTTTCCTACCCTGCTAAGCCTAACTCTGCCCCAAACTATAACATGCCCTTTCTCAATCACTACCACTGTTTGAAGCAGGTTTGCTGCCCATTCATTATAAAATCACAGACAGACAGACACACACACACACACACACACACACACACACACACACACACACACACGCGCGCGCGCATGCGTACTTTCTAAACATCAAGGTGGAGCAAACTGAGTTGGACACACTACACAACCACAGTCTCCAGGTCATCCTTAGTGATTCGCAGGCATTCTCAGGCCTGGTAAGCAATGTAATCTCTCCAGTGCCTGCTCATACTGAATTGTGCCTGGGAAAGTAAAAAGCTCCTGTATGGACATGAGTAAAAAAAGAAGTCTGCTTTTAAGCTATAGCAAACTGCTTGCTGCATTTGTAATAAGCTGCTGCAGTTTATGCCACCTAAAGACAACTACAGTGCATCAGTTCAAAAGAAAAAAGTTCTTTTCCACCTTTAAACTGTACCAAACTAAGAAACTACTACAGTTTATGCAACACAAGGAGTGCTACAGCAAATGGAATTACAGCACATACATGGCAGTATGTACTGAGCACCTATCACTATCTGCTGATCACACCCCTTAATACTTTACAACTGTGGTGACTTCTCTCTCCACTCCACTGTAGCAATGCATCTGATAGGTGTCTGAATCATTCAATTAAATCATTTCAATCTAAGTTTGCAATGTCTCTAGTCTGTGATTATGTGAGCAGAGTTATTCAGCAAAAGAAACTGGTTTCTATCACTTTTACCCACAATCTCAACCTTTACTCACTAACCAGAGGTCATAATTATAGCTGAGGACAAGGATGCAGACTAACCAGTAAAGCAAGATCTTCATCTTAGGACATTCTTGCTTTAGCCTCACTGGTCTGATACTGGCTGAAGAACAGTTGCAGTACCACCCGTCCACTAAACCATCACATATCCCTTCTATTCTCACTTGTGAATAACACAGATAACACACTCACCCTTTTCCTCTCAGTGTTTATGGGTCTTTAAGATCATGTTTGCATGTTTGTTTATTAAATTAATTATTTATTGTTCAGTTTTAGAACTTGTGAGTGGGAATGCTTGGTGTTATGGCTTATTTATGTGTTTATTTACTTATATGTATGTATCTAAATTACTTTGATTTTTTTTGTTGTAGTCGTGTCTTTTTAGGGAATAGGTTCAAGAGTTGGTGTCTTTGAACATCATGGTGACCCTGGAATTACACTGATAGACATGATTTCAAGACAGATGCTAAAAGTATGAGGTACATTCAATGGGGCATGCAAATTATTATTGTGTGTGTGTGTGTGTGTGTGTGTGTGTGTGTGTGTGTGTGTGTGTGTGTGTGTGTGTGTGTTTGCCATATCTCTGGAATCAGAGTGCAACTAAGAACAGTATGCATAAAAAAGCATGCCAGACAGTACCAGACACACTTCATTAACAAACTGGCTTGTATCTACTGTTTATACACACAGAGATGCACACACACACACGCACACGCACACACACACACACACACACACACACACACACACACACACACACACGCTCACGCACACGCACGCATGCACACACACAGATGTACACATTCTTCTTCAAGACAGTGTGTATAGTTTCCTACTTTATTTTGCAGTCCACATACCATATTTAAAAATGTATTTTTAACCATAAGATATCTAAAAGAGTAATACAGATACTGTTTATATATATATATATATATATATATATATATATATATATATACATAGATATAGACAAACTGTCAATTGAGTGAATACAAAAAGAACAAACTTTTTAGATCAGATCTAAAAATATCAAAAGATAAAAAATATAATGAAACGTTTTTCAGATTACTGTCCCCAATAATTTCTCTTCACTTGTTTCATCCATGTCACTTCCCACAGAGACAGGTACTGAGCAATACATGTTGTCATGGACAAAATAATAATAATAATAATAATAATAATATGTGCAAAAAGTATTTTTGTGATTGTTTGCTACTCTGAAGCAAATACTTGCTGTCAGTCAACTTTTCGTGTGCCTATAGCAAGTTAGTCAAATATTACACTCTCATTATATTTAGAATGCCTTTTATCAATATGACCAGATGTATAAGGACATTCATCAATATGATCAGATGTGTAAGGACATTTTATTTTGTCATTCTAGCAACCATACAGAAAAAAGGCAGAATGGTCAAAACTAGCAGCTGACATTTAATGCTTAATTTTGTTCCCTTACACTTTTTCAGGCAAAAAAAAAAAACTTTTGGAAAAATACCATGTTTGCCCTTCAGCTATCCATCCTTTACACTACACATAGTTTTATAGTATTCTTTTGCTAAATTCTAATAACATGAGGGTAATGATGCATCCACCAGTAGCCACACTAATTACTTAATTTTCATTTAAAATGCAATATTTGCATCAGAGTCAACATTTCCAATATCTTCTGCTTGCCACTGATGTTCATATTTGGCCTGGGTATTGTAGGTTGCTTAAACATTTAATTCTAATGTATATTCACAGATAAGCATTATCCCGCAGCCATTACAATTAAATTCACTGCCTGCTATTGGAATGTTGTCAAAAAACAACAAAACTGCAGTCAAACAACATATGAAACAGCATACTGTTGCAGATGGGAGCTATCAAAACAGAACCCCACTGGCCCTGGCTTTGTGAGTTTTATGCATTGGGATTGACTGCTGCATCTCTTTATTTCTTCCTTTATTATACAACAAATGCTAGGCTCTTCTAGGCTGCAGTTTTCTGCAGACAGAGCATATTTTAATAATGACGTCTAGAAAGTCCAAAATCTGCCTTTGGCATATTTCGTACTGCAAACGTATTGATTTTGGAAGTAACAAAAAGAACACTGAGGTATTTTTATGACTTATCCTAGCATTATCTTTCCCTTCTGTATGAATACCTGTAGATGCCCCAAATTATTGACATGGGATATGTCTCCTGATGTCAAACAACCGTAGGGAAAACAAACTAAGCAAGACTGCATGTCATATTTTAAGACAAGTCTTACTTATTTCAGTGTATGTGGTTATGGTAATAAACTTTCACCTACTAACTCTAGTCACTCTGGTACTAAAATGACATTTCATATTGTTAAATGACAACTAAAGGTTTTCAGAATGAAAACTTGTTTCTTTATTGTGCAAGACATATGCCCCTGGCATTGTCACAGCCCTGTCTTATTTTAGTAAACTGACGAAGTTGACAAGAACTAAAGCATATCAGTAAAGAAGTAAAAATCTTGGTTATGCTTCACATATGCAAAACTACATGGCACAGAAGAATATCTGTATGACAAAAATTAATAAGTTTTAATAGTATACACAGTTCATCAATGCATTCATGTATGCATGCATGTATGTATGACATATGTACATGACTATGCATGTATAAGCGCTATAGTCCTGGCTGATGTTTTACTTCAACAAAGTCACAGCGCACATATAGATATGAAGAGGTACCCTGGCAAGGTAAACCATTTGAATCCTCTCTGTCTTATTTAGTTACCAGTAAAAGACTACATATAATACTTATGTTACATGTGAACTGGCTAATCGGGAAAATAACACACTGTGCAATGTAACTGTATATGAAATCCATTTTTTTCAGAGATTACTTTATTTATTTATTTATTTATTTATTTAATTTTGTAAATGGGGTAGAGCACTGACCCAAAGTGACCTGTTTCAGTCTCAGGCCCAGACAAATATAAATGCCAGTAGATAAAGAAGTTGATCAGAAGTATTATGAATATAAATAAAATGTGTGCGGATAGCAATGAATCAATAAAAGTAATAATAATAAACTACGCAGTGTAAGAGACAATACGAAGTGATAGTTATAATAAGAAGGGAAGAAAAAGAAGGGACTTAAATAAGAGACAGCACGAAGTGCAAAAGGCAACAAAGGTAAGGGCAATGCGGAAAAATGTCACATATTAGTAGGAAAATAATGTGAGAAAGACTAATGCGTGTAATTGGTGAAAGAGAAAATGGGTGATTAGGTGATATGTCCAAAGGGAAAGCATTTGTAAACTGATCTGCTCTCCAGATAATCCTTAAGCATGACATGATGGGTCTGTATGATTAGCAGGGAGGGATTCCCAGAGTTTGGGGCTTAGGAAGGAGAAGGCATGGTTAGTGCAATGAAGACTGGTTCAGGGACATTGAAAAAGTGGACCAGAGTGGTTGAGACTTCTTAGATTGTAAATGGATGGTCATCTGAACAGGATGGAGGCAAGGGTAGGACTGGTGCATTGTTGGACAGGTAACCGACTACATTTATTAAGAATTATTCAATGATACATTTCTAGGGGAGAAGGTAATGGAATAGCAGATGGAGTTTCTTATAGTCTGGACAGTGGAGGAGTTTTTCTTGGATGCTGCTGTAACCAGTTGAAGTCCATATTCAAGCTGGAGTAGTAGAACACCTTCACCTAGGGCATTCCTGGTTGGTTTGGAGAGACAAGGGGAAATTCTATAGCTCCAAAAATAGGAGAGAATTAGTATTCTTCTGTATTTGTTCTAGGTGAAGATAAAACTTCAGTGCGGGATCAAGACACATACCGAGGTAATTGAAAGAGATGACTTGATCAATGGGATTGTAAAGATGGCCGTGTAAATGAAGCGAATGCGAGTTTTTCTGTTATTTACAGGAGATACCAAGCAGCATCACTTTAGTTTTACAAGAGTTCAACATTAGTTTTTTTATATTTAGCCATTTGATAAGAGAAATGACAGTGGCTACAACCCTGCTTATAATAAACTTTACAAATCTGCATGTTGAATATATTGTAATGATTGAATTTAAAAAATGTTACTCGTGATTCTTCATTATAGAAAAATACCATGTGCTCCACATTTACAAAATAAATATGTCCAATTTTATTACTATCATTAATGGGAATTATTTTCCATTTTTCTGGAAAAATATCATGCAATTCCAGATTTTGGACTGAACGTGAAAACTGATTTTTCATTGAATTTAGCTCTTTAGGACAAACCCCTCAATAATCTTAATTTTAATTTCTTCTTATACCTGGTGCTTGTAAAATAGTCAATATATTTTATTCAGTGTTCTATATTTAAAATATGTTTAATTTTTCTGACATATACACATATTAAAATAATGCAATGAACTCATGGTAATGGAAAGAAATTATACTTAATAATTGTAGCAATAATTCCTAGAATTTCAGCTCATTAAAGATAAATTTGATATCTGTAGTAAATACAAATCAGTGTTTTTTTTTTTTTTTTTTTTTTTTTTTTTTTTGTGGAGCAAGCTCCCTTGCACTCTCATCACCCTTAAATTATATGTACAAACTCCATTGTCATGCTACAGTGAGAAAAAGAAAAGAAAACATGCATGTATGCTGCTGCCATGTACTCTGTGGTTAAACGTATCTCAATATTGAAATTTTGACAAAATGAACTATTGCATATGCCTCAATGAAGTGGTAGTATGTAATATGTAAAGACAGATAAACAGTTAGATATAAAACTGTATTGTAAGACGCAATCATAGGTTCATAGGTGGGTACTAGGCCATTGGCCCTAGGGCCTATATAAGCATAGCCAAAATCCTACCCTTTCTTTCGCCACCCAAGAAAATTATTTTACTGTGCTCCTGTCAAGCAGAGCCACAGAGGTGATTCCCGGGGTGAATTTCCTATTTCCCATCCAATCATCAAGATTTTTCTGGAAGAGTGCTAATGAGGAGCTATGTTTGACATAGATAGGTAGTTTGTTCAAGACTATGGGAAGTCTCTTGGACAGGAATCTATCCCTCCAGCATGTTCTGTTTATTGTAGTGACATGGTTTAGGTCCCTATAATGTGTAGCTTGGAGGGATTGGGATTTCCTTAAGTGGAGCATGTCCAACAGCTCTGGGTTTGACATAGCTTTGTATGTTAGGCAGAGATTGCCTCTGAGTAGGCGATATGCGATGGAGTAAAGCTGTTTGAGGCCGGTAATCCTCTTTGTGAGGTATTTCGGCAGCCTTTCCAGTTGTTGTAGCTGTCTTGTGAGGTACATACCAAAAGGGGCTTTGTACTCTATAATGAGTCTAATGAGTGACGAGTAGAAGGGAACAATAACCTCTTTTTTCCTGGATGAGAAACCTTTTGTGATGAGGTGTGCCACGGAGAAGGATTTCCTGACTACTGTGGTGATGTGATTATCAAAGGAGAGACTACTATCCACCGGTGTCCCAAGGTCTCTTATCCCACTTTTGGTGTTAAGTAGACTGCCACCTATGTGGTAGCTCATGGGTACAGAGTTTTTATCAAAGGGGACAACAATGCAATTTTTGGCATTGAGCTTGAGGCTATGGCTTTGACACCAGGCATCTGTCTCCATGAAGCCCTTTTCTAGGATGTCTACATCATTAGGAGTTTCGATTATAGCTACTAGTTTGCAGTCATCTGCGAACTTCATTAGCCAAAGACCTTCTATGTTAGCCTGTACTTCAAAAAAGTAGATACCAAACAGGAGAGGATCCAGGACTGAACCCTGTGGTACTCCACTTGTCACTGGTCTGAAGCTGGATTTTGAGTCTGCTACTTTCACAATGTGGGTTCTGTCAGTGAGCCAGTTGGCAACCTATCTTGTGACATAGGAATTTATACCTAGTTTAGTGAGTTTATCTATAATTTTAGAGTGGGGGATGGTGTCAAAAGCCTTGGCGAGCTCTAGATAGGCTGTGTGAACCACCTTACCCTCGTCTATGGCTTTGGTGACTGCTTCAAAGAAGTCTATCAGGTTTAGGAGACATGATCTGCCTTTAACAAACCCAAACTGGGTGGGTTCCAGAGTTTGGAGATTACCAATGTCTTTGTGTATAAGATCCATGATGATACGTTCCATGGCCTTGCAGACCAGGCTCGTTAGGCTAATGGGGTGGTAGTTCCTGGGGTCCGTGGTAGCTACCCCTTTGTAGAGTGGGACAACCATTGCTGTGCGACATTCAGTGGGCACAAAGCCTGAGGTGAGGCTATGATTCAACATGGTGCATAGTTGGAGTGCCACTTCTTTCTGCAGTTCATATAGAATGCAGCCTGGGATGTTGTCAGGTCCCATGGATGCTGTGTTCTTGGCTTTGGAGAGTGTGGTTTTTACCTGTGCAGCCATGATTGCAGGAACTTTGCATTCTTCTGATATGGAGATGGGCCCTTTAGGGGGTGAGAGGGGGGTAAAGTTAGCACTGAACCTATCTGCCAGGATGTTGGCAATATCAGTTGGTTCTGTATATTTAGTGCCATTGTGCTGTATCTTAGAGCAGATCTGAGTGTTGTCATTGAGATTCTTGACATAGCTATAGAATGCTCTGTGGTTGCCTTTAGAATCAGTGGTGATTTTGTTTTCATAACTAGCTTTGGAGTATTTTATGATGGATCACAGCTTCTTACTGGGGCTGACCATGGAGTTCCTCCAATCATGGGATTTCACTCTTTTTTGCAACAATTTTTTTCTTCTGTTGTAGAATTTGTTTATGGCAGGGGACCACCAGATTGGCTTCTTTTTTTCTGGAGGATAGCATCTTGGTTCTGTTAGAGATAGCACGATCCATGCACTCGTGTAAGTACTTATAAAGTGCATTTGTGTAGGATTCAGCAGTCATATCTTTATTGTCCATCTGCATGGGTGTTGTGAAGTTTGCCACTTCTGTCTTAAGAAGCGTGAAAATTGGCTTTGCAGAAAATTTTTACAGTGGTTTCCCTAATTGAGGGGGGTGGGGATGTGGATGTCTAGGGTGATTAGCTTGTGGTCGGATCTGACCAATGAGGAACTGATCTCTGGTGTGAAACACTGGTTGCCATGTTGGTAATGACCAGGTCTAGGATATTGCTGCCCCTGGTGGGGGTGTGGATAAGTTGATCCAAGGCACTGGAATTTATAAATTCCAGAAAACATTGAGCAAAAGAGTTAGTACATGAATAGTTTTCCCAGTTAATGGTGGGGTAGTTGAAATTGCCCATCATTAGGTAATTGGGTTGTACCCTAATATTTTCCAGTGTATCAAGTAATGAAGAGTGGGAATCCTGGGGCATGGTGGGGGATCTGCAGCAAGTTACAATTTGGATTGCGGTTTTGCCCAGAGTTAGTTGCACTTGGATAATCTCGGATGTATTATGCTGAGCAACAAGCCAGAAGGTGTGGATATCCTTAATGAATATGGACATGCCTCCGCCTTTAGTGTTTCGGTCCAGGTTAGGTGGCCAAAAGGTGTGGTATGAATTATAGCCTGGTAATGCAGGGGTGCTCTCTGGAGCCTTGAACCAGGTCCCTGTCATTGCACAGATGTCGATGTTCTCTATTTTAAGGAGTGCCTCGAGTGAATGCATTTTGAGGTTTAGACTTATAGCATTGAGTAGCATTACCATCAGATTTTGCTTGCTTCTACTGTTAAGGTGGTGAATTTCTCATTTGAACCTTGCCTAAAACAGAAAATATAGGGCTGGCAAGAGCCTTAGCCAGTATCCGGAATCCCAAGGGTGACAGGTGCAGGCCATCTCTGGCAAAGCATCGTGGTCTGTTGATCATATCATCCCAGGCAGACAGATACTGGATCCCCTTAGAATGACATTAGAAGCTTAGCCAATTGTTGAATTCAATCATTTTGTCCATGTACTGTGGTATCATTCTGGGTGATAGCAGGATGCTACACAGGGCTAGGGTCATAGCTGCCTGGGCTACAAGATCGGAGAGCTCCTCCATGTCTCATTTCATGTAGTCCAGGGAGGTATATCTCAGGTCATTCACACCAACATGGACAATGACGGAGTCATATTTGTACTTGTTGTGGAGTGACCTGAGTGCGTGCGTTATGTGGTGGATCCTGGCACCTGACAGGCAGCTGACAGTAACTTTTTCCTTGTTTAGCCTGGTGAGTGGAACATCAGTGCGCCTGACTATAGAGTCACCTATGACTAGAGTGTTGAGTACGTTGTTATGCCTTATGGGCTGTGGTTGAGTGGCACACTGAGTTTGTGGGCTATGTGTCATTTGGGTTGCATTGTGGGGTGGAGGTTGCTTGTGTTTTTGCTTTGGAGGTCTCTGTTGCTTGAGCAGATTTTTACTGAGAGCCTCCGTGAATGTGGGTGTGTGTTTTGTATTTCTATGTGTGTGTTTTTGTGGTGTAGGTTTTGAGGGACTATGTTATGAGTGTGGTGTGCTGCAAGTGTTTACCTTCTCCTCTTGACTGTCTAGTCCAGTCTTGGGTGAAGAGTGCTTTGCTTCCAGTTTGGCTATATAAGTGCATCCCTCACAGGTTGTAGTGTTGGGTGGTAGGAGGAGAGGGTTGTCTGTGTACATGAAGCAATTGCTGCATTGCCCCAAGATGCCCAGATTCATCAGGTAGACAGGAGCAAACACCGGGAGCTGACCCTTAGACATGCCTGGATAGGTGCTTATTTATTAAGTACTAAAAACTGTTTTCCTCTAGACAAGTGAGGAAATTGAGTGCTGTAGTAATTTGTAGCTTATTAAGTGCTTACAATGAGTTCTGAACAAGTGCTGAGCTCAAAGAAACATATTTTAGTGCTAAAACTAAAAAACTGGCTCGTTCTAAGGGAAAATTTGAAGAGGAAACTTTATGGCTCCAGGAATAGTTTAACCAGGAATAGTTTAACCCTAGCTAAGCAGCAATGCATAAAGTGTATATATATATATATTTTTTAATATAACAGTAGAAAATGAGCAAACTGATTTAAACAAATTAAACAATTAACCAATAAAAAGCTAAAAACTGAGCCCCGTTTCAGTAGTCTTTGATCAGACAAGTTCTAACTGCACACTCCTGCCTCTAGGGTGCAGGGGAATCTTCTCCAAAAAAAGATGGTCTGGTTTAGTGTTCAAGTTGTACAAACCAAGCTAGATTCAGTGGGTCTGAATTTAGTCTATGCTACAGCAAACAAGGCGTACCAATTAACAGTTCAAATAAGCAGGCACAATAAGCCTTTAACCTGAAACTCCCAGCTCAGAAGGGCAGAATCTACCTTCTCCTCCCAAAAGAGTGTAGACCACACCTTCTTAATGTAAAATAACTGGCCCAAAGCCCAAGTTCTTAAACCTGAACTAATACACTTTTAGAATAACAGACATTAAGCCTTCAATCAGCAACTCCCAACTTAGAAGGATGTAAGCTACCTGTCTTGACACAACAGTGCAGATCACAAACCTTCTTAATGTAAAACAACTGGTCTGAAGCCCAGGTGCTTTTCATCCAAAGGCTTAGAATAACAGTTACAATTTAATCAGGCTACTAACAAGCAGTAATAAATGCAGCAGAATAAATGAAATTAAGTACTTTTAAGAACAAGCAACGAAAGCAAAATAAAGAAGGAAGAAACTCAAATACAGTAAAAGCAGATGAATAAAGTGCAATTGTTTTATATAACAATAGAAAATGAGCAAACTGATTTAAACAAATTACCCAATTAACCAGTAAAAAAGCTCAAAACTAAGCCCTGTTCCAGCAGTCTTCAATCAGACAAGTTCTAACAGCACACCCCTGCCACTAGGGTGCAGGGGAACCTTCTCCAAAAGAGATGGCCTGGATTGGTGCTCAAGTTATATAAACAAAACTAGATTCAGGATGCCTGAATCTAGTCTATGCTACAGCAACCAAGGCACACCAATTTCAGAAAGAAACAGTTGAAATAAGCAGGCACAAAAAGCCAATATCCAGAAATTCCCAGCTCAAAAGGGTATAATCTAGCCTCTCCTCCTACAAGAGTGCAAACCACAAACCTTCTTAATGAAAAATAACTGGCCTGAATCCCAAGTGCTTTACCCAGAACTAATACACTTTTAGAATATCAGACACTGAGCCTTCAATCAGCAATTCCCAGCTTAGAAGGATGTAAGCTACCTGTCTTGCCACAACAGTGCAGAACACAGACCTTATTAATGTATAACAACTGGTCTGGAGCCCAAGTGCTTAAACCAAAAGGCTTAGAGAACCAGTTACAATTTAATCAGGCTACTACCAAGCAGTAATAAATGGAGCAGAGTAAATACAATTGAGTACTTTTAAGAAGAGGCAAAGGCAGTGAGGAAATTCAGAGCTTCAATCAACTGGCTGCTGGCAAACAGTAGGTTTCCTTACTGAAATGTATTTGGCCTCTTATTTTTTATCTGGACTGTGTAAGCTATGTTTTCAGATTTATAGCAGCAAGCATTACATATTTTTAATGATTTTCTACTACACAAGGAGCTCAAAATTTTAACACACGGAATAATAACCATAATGTCAAATATCTCACGCAAGTTTCCCTCACAGGTATTTATATTCCTTTGTAAGAGCATTCAATGACTTTACTAGAATGTCCACAGCAAGATGAAGGATTGGTCTGATGGAATTACAGCCCTGAACATCAATTGTGGGGTGTACAATCCAGCTGCAATATGAAAACAAACAGCCTTGTGAGTACCTGATAAAAATTAATGCCACCACATCACTTTAACTGCCACAATGCAGAACGCAATGAGATTCTGTATGACTAGACATCATTCACAAGCTTCAAGCAGGGTTCTAAGCTAGATTAGTTTAGCTGAATTACTTGGTTGCTAGAGTTGTGAACATTTTCAGTAAAATACAATATACAATGCAAGTATCTGAGCTGGACTATATTATCTGGCCACAGTTACATTGCAGCACTTGATTTATTTATTTGCTTATTCATCCTATGTAACACTGTTGCATTTACTTGGGACTTCAATGCGGCTTTAGTGCATTGATAATGCACAATGGCCAAAGATTTGTTTGTATTTGAGGAGGCTGTTGCTCTTAGATCCCAGAAAGTGATGTAGAGAAAAGCGTGTGATCTTCTCAAGCTTAGGAGCTGTTAACGCACTGCCCATGGTACAAACAAAAGAGCAACAGCAAATGCGCAACAGTTAAGACTCTACCAGCCTTCAATGGCATACAACTTGTAAAGTGCAAAAATGTTCATTACATGGATGTAAGGGTTCTTGCTCTGTCTAGATATTCTTTCTTAGTGACTGTCTAAGATAATTACCAATGGTGTGTATCCTTTATTGGATGCACTGGTTAATGCAAATAATGCATGGTATTCACAATGCTCTGTGATGTTAGGTTAGTGTGTGTTGCTTGTGCACACTTGTGTAGTTTGTATTTAAAACATTAACAATAATGTCAATGCTATAAATATCACAATAATGCTGTCTTGTTAGCAACATTTCTAAACACATATAGCATCATTATCTTGCAGCTTAAACATCTGCTTGCTGGAAGATACAAAGAAATCTTCTATGACTACTGAAGTGACAGAGAGAGTACTGCACAATGGTGTCACTTATTCCTGATCTCCAGAATGATATAAAATGCCTCTCAGGCACATAAAATATACATTGCTTAGCAATGTTCACATTTTTGAGGCACAATATCACTTATAAAGAATATTTGACTGATAACTGAGTGCACAGGATCATGCAAACATTGTTCTCCTAAAAAAAAAGAAAAGAAATGTTGCTCATTACATGTTTGAAAGCAAGCAGATCTGTGAGACACTTCATGCATTGCTATTAAAGAATGCTATCCAATGAATTAACACATTTGCAGTCTTTTAAGATTCCAGTTCAACAGATCTGAAAACTGTTACCATTTTGAGACATCAGGAAAAACAGAAGTAAAACTGACTTTGAATAGCCAAGATTGAAGATTCAAATACTGTAGCTTCTGTGGCAGGATGGAATATTTTGTTTCTCAGAATGATTTAATATAAATACTGAGGCATTTAAAATCCAGAGAGTGGCTTCCATTTGATTGTATTAATACTGTAATTGTAAAAAAAACAGTCATTAATGGTTCTGCTAATGATTGTTGCAAACTATGTTGTAATCTGCAGAGACAGCTTTCATTACCGTTTTACATGTACTGTGCATGAATTGTACAGTCTGGTCAGCTGTTGTGCTGCAGTCTGTATTCCCAGTAGTGAAAAGCAGCTCCACTCCTGCTATGAGGTCATATTGGAGGGTCAGAATACATGTAAAACTTCCTGATGCTATGCAAAAACTGATAATACATTGGATTCACACTGCAGCAAAAGCAACTGACTCATATCAGAAGCTTACCACATTAATAAATGTTATCTTTTTCCTGAAAAAAGAAAGATGCTAGTAAACATCTGGCAGAGTTGCCAAGTTCCACAAAAGATAGATGTCCCTACAATGTCACCTCATGTCTAACATAATACTGCATGTTTAATGTGTACAATTCTGTTATATATTGTGTGTTATGATTGTAACTACATAGGTGCCATTTTTTTGTCACTGCAAATCAATACTACAGCCCATGTTCTGTACAGAAAATCAGGTCGTAATCTATTACAGTGCATTCAAGCAGTTTTTGTCCAGGCTGAACAGACACCTCAACAGTCACAGGATGTCTCCTCTTATATGCCAATACTGATAATGCAGGAATAAAGGATTTCAACAATATAATGCCTGCAGTACCACTACTAGCATATCATTAGAGCTACAACTATACCACAAAGGCATTTTCCCTTGAATGTTTCTTTGAAAGTATACACTTGCATTCAACACCAATATCAAATTTCAAATTTTAGTGTGCCATGCCTAACAGTTGTTGTGGAATTATGTATAAGGTTGCAATATTCCTCCTTAGCCAGCATGACTTTGAGATACCAAGAAGCCTTGTTAAACAACTAGTTACTGCATAACTTCTTGGGAATGTGCACTACTAGTCCATATACTGGTTTAGAGTGTTTCTCATTCTGACTACCTATATTAAATCAGTAAGTGGGTTGTGTTCTTTGCCACTGAGATATGACAGATAAGTGTCCACCTTACAATTGCATGTACTGCCAGGAAAAGTGTGGCAAAATTCAATGTTGTGCAAGACAACTCTACACCTGAAAATTGTGGCTACTTCATAACAGTGATACTTGAATGTAAGTAAATAGAAAATGTTTACCTTCTTCATTTCCTATTTTACAGTATCGGCATAATAAGAACTGAAATGAAGTAAAATGGTGGAAATTTTAGTGCTTGTAAATGGTTTTGCAAAAGATCTCTGTTGACTTTGATCAATATTTGATTGATCACATGTTTAACATATTTACATGTACATGCATGTGCGCATATATATATACACACACAAACACACACACACACACACATACACACAGAAGAAACAAAGGAGCGAAAATGTTACTACTGTGTCATGCTCTTGGAAAAAGCTCTCAGTGGTAAATTAGCAGCTGCCTAAATAGGGTGGACAGACTGAGGTTTAGCTAATGCCTGCCGTATATTACCAATGGCATAAAAGTGGTACCCATAACTGGCATTAGTCGATTTATATATGTCATTCAGTGATCTCGCCTGAACTTGTGAAAAAAAAAACTGAGTGAGCAGAAAAGTTGAATAAAGAAAGAGTTGTGTGGTAGATAGTGATTATTACAAAAACTTTCATTCTTGACAGGCTGGTGAATCGCAAAGATTACTTGAATTTGTTGCTTCCAGTTTGTTTTTTAGATATATATATATATATATATATATATATATATATATATATATATATATATGTGTGTGTGTGTGTGTGTGTGTGTGTGTGTGCGTGTGGGTGTATATATGGGTCTACTACAGTTGATTGAAAACTCACTTGACTGAAAATGAAATTACTAGGACCACTTCACTGAAAGCTCACTTCACTGAAAACTCATTTCTTTGAAACTCATTTCTTTGAAAGTTATAAATGGCCTTTTCCCCACTGTAGTGTGACCCTGGAGTTAGTATATAAAGTAAGGGGGGTGTGGGGGGCACAGCTCCCCACATTGGGGGGTGTGGGGGGCATAGCCCCCTACATATTATAAACATTTTAAACTATACACAGTGATACTTACAAGTGCAATAAATAACTGTTTCCAAAAGAGAATATATAACCAAGATATGTGGGGGGCTTCGTCCCCCACACCCCCCAATGTGGGGGGACTGTGCCCCCCACACACACCCTTACTTTATATACTAACTCCAGGGTCGCACTACAGTGAGGAAAAGGCCATTTATAACTTTCAACAAAATGAGTTTCAGTCAAGTGAGTTTTCAGTGAAGTGAGCTTTCATGAAGTGGTCCTAGTAATTTCATTTTCAATCAAGTGAGTTTTCACTCAACCATAGTAGACCCATGTATACATATATATATATATATATATATATATATATATATATATATATATATATATATATGTGCAGAGGTTCATAATGGCCCTGGAGCCTTTACAAGCCTAGCCCATAGGATTACCCTGGCATTGTGACACCCAACCTTAGTTCCCAGTGTCTCTGTCAAGTTGAGCCACTCGAGTGATCTCTGGGGTGAATTTTCTATTTCCCATCCACTCATCAAGATTTCTCTTGAAGAGGGTCAGTAAGGTGCTCTGTTTTACATGTATGGGAAGTCTATTCCACAGCATGTGCATTCTCTGGGTTATGAACCTGTCACTCCAGCACATTCTGTTGATTGTGGTAAAGAGGTTGAGGTCTCTGGAGCATGTAGTGCAGAGAGATTTGTTTTTCTTTAGATGTAGCATTTCTAACAGAGCTGGATCAGACATGGCTTTGTAAGTCAAGCAGACATCGCCTCTAAGTAGGCGATATGAGACAGAAAATAGTTGGAGTTTTTTTAGTCTGTCCATATAGGACAAGTGTTTAAAGCCTAGGATCATCTTTGTGAGGTACTTTTATAGCCTCTCCAGTTATTGCAGGTGACTAGCGAGGTACATGCCAAATAGGGCATTGTACTTGATCACTGGCCTAAAGAGGAAAGAGTAGAGGGAGACAATGACCTCTTTCTTCCTGGATGCAAAACCCTTGGTAATGAGATGTGCCACATAGAAGGACTTTCTGACCACAGTAGCAATGTGGTGGTCAAAAGAGAGAGTGGTGTCAACCTGTGTTCCCAGATCTCTTATAACACCTTCTATGTTCAGTGGACTACCATCGATGTGTAATTTATGAAAACTGTGTTTTTCCGAAAGGGATGACGACACATTTTTTGGCATTGAGCTTAAGGCCATGGTTCTGACACCATTCATTGATGTCAGTGAGGCCTTTCTGTAGGATAGGATATCAACATCACTTGGGGAGTTAATAACAGCACCCATCTTGCAATTGTCTGCGAACTTTCTTGCATAAATATCAAAAATATATTATGAGAGGACTTGAGATTGACACTCACCACACCCTCATTTTGCCAGTTAGGCCATTCTCTAATTTAAATGTTACGGGTCTCCTTCACTTACTTAGTTTTCTGCAAAGGACTCCATAGATGCTGATGATTATGGCTCAGATATAAACATTTTAGTATTATATTCTCTGCAGTTTGTTTCTGGATGATGGTAAAACATATACAAATCTCTGTATCAGCATGTTGACTGAAATTATTTGGATAATTTCTGAGGATAAAAGATGAGATAATTTGTATGACACTTTTGGTAGGTTAAATACTTTACTAATTTGCTGTTTTTTGTATTTAGTCAAGATCAGTATATAGTCCATGGCAACATCTGGATCATTTTAATTGATGACGCTGTGTTTGAGGGTGTTATCTCAATCCATAATAAGCAATGATGTGGTATTAACTATTTTTTATGTGTCCCAAACACAACTTGTTCATCTTCATAGTTAGTTTGTTCTCACATATTCTGTTCCAAACAGGAAATAAAACAAAGTCATAATGGAGAATTGTAAAAAGGGGGAGAATGACATGGATAGATTACAAAAAAATGAAAGCATCCCACATTTATGGATAAAGGAGTGCTTACAGCTTTATAAGATACACATTGATCAATTACATTACAGTGACCATGAAATATTGGCAAACCACTATGCAACTAAGACATGATAAAGGACAAATTATTATCTAAGGGATAAAAATTCAAAGGTGGCCCTTTGTCAACACTGTTCTTTTGCCCTTAACCCATTAAGCTGTCTACTTAACAGATTAGGTCATGGTTGCAATTTGGCTCTCAGAAAACACAAAATGTAAAGACTTCTCTTTTATTTTGTGGATGATTTAAAACTGCATAGTTCATTAGACAAGGAGCTAAAAGCATAACTACAAGTGGTTAAAACTTTCGCAGATTATATAACAATGTCATTTGGTATTGATAAATGTGCAAAAGCAACATTTAAATCAGGAAAGCTGCAGTACCAAGAAAATATCAGTCTGGGACAGGGATGTGATTTAAAGGAAATTTAGTAAGAAGGAGAGTATAAATATTTAGGAACTGATGAAGGATCAGCAATAAAACATGAACAAATGTGAGTAAAATTCAGCATGGTACACTTCAGCAGACTATAATTAATCCTGAGAACAGCCCCGACATCAAGGAATGAAGCCCAGGTAATAAACTATTTTGATCTTTCTGTTCTAACATACAGTTTTGGTGATTGATTGGCCCCAAAAGGTATTGGATGAGTTAGGAAAAACAGGAAAAATGCTTATCAAACCATATATATATAAATCAGTGTATACCAAGACTGTATACTCCTCATTCGGAAGGAGGTATGGATGTCCTCAAAACTAAATATATGTACAGATCCCCAGCCTTAGGACAGGATACTTATCTGCTGATTTCTCCATATCCAAAAGCAGTGAGAATTTTAAAACATGAAGAGAAGAAGTCTAAGATAACTTCCCTGCTTGGTTTAGCATGACCATATCCATGTCAAATGAGAATGGAATCCAAACCATAAGTAGAGAAAAATCAGGCAGCAACTAAATGTGCCAAAACAACAAAAGAAACATTACAATAAGGATCAGATGAGAAGGCAAGAAAGGTTGAAAAGACATAAATATAACTCAAGTACAGAAAACTCTTGGAACAACCTAATTTCGATCAGGACCGAATGCAGGAATGGTTAAGGAAAGGTGAATTTAAAACAAAAAAAATGAAAGGTCAATATCTTAGCCCAGGAAAGTGGACTGCATTCATGTTGGTTTACAAAGTCCATTGAACATGTGGGAGAAACAGATAAATGCACGTTCTTCAAAGGAGAACTGGTGTGATATCCTAATGATAGCAGGCCTGTATACTGAAAGACTTAATAATGTGGCAAGATTGTTGCATTGGGGATTGTGTAAACATTGCAATTCTGAAGTAGCCAAGCAGCATTGGAATCATGAGCCACAAAGCATTAAAGAGAATGATGGTGTTTATATCATATGGGATCACTCATTACTAACAGTTCAAAAAATAGATGCAAGAAAACTAGATATAGTAGTCCATGAAAAGAAGACAAAAGTAACATTGGTCATGGAAACTGCTACACCCAGTGATACCAGTGTTGTACATACAGAGAGAAACAAAGTCATAAAATATCAGGATTTGCAAGCAGAAGTGAGGGGGGATGTGGAAGAAGGATGTCTAGACAGCTCCAATAGTAGCTTTAGTAATTGGTCTCATAAAAAAGAATTTACAGTGGTATTTAGATATGTTACTGATAGATGCAACCCCGTATGACTTACACAAGGTTTCAATTCGGGGCACATTGTGAATGCTTTGAAGAACACTTCGAGTTAACATCAAAGATTGAAACAACACTAATTTAATGAACTTTAATCATACCTTGACTTAGGAATGGGGTCCATTCCCAGCATGGTACTAGAAACCCAAAAGACTTGGAGAAATTAAACAGAGGAGTAATAATCTTGTAGATTTGATTTAAGATGATTAGGATTTGGTGGGTTTTCATACGTTCCAAGTCATCAACATATAACTGGCATGAGAACAAAGACAGACCATGTACATATCCCTATGATACCCCTTTTGAGAACTGTGCCAGAGCTGAGCTGCAGTTATTAGTGGAAATTGGAAAAGTTCTGTACAACAGGTAGTAATTCTGAAACACTTCAGGAGCATAACCAATACATTTTAGCTTGTTCATAAGTAAGCTGTGATCAGGATTTTCAAATGTATATATACTTTCTAAAAGAAATGTTCCATTCAATTCACCTTTTCCCATATTATAATAGAATTGCTAAGTCGGTTTGTATATGTCAGTGATAGTACTGTATTTAAGTCTGAAGTAATGATCTCTTTTGGTATATATATCATTGCTTGTAATATATTCTGAGGGTTAATAATTTAGCAATTTTTTAAGGATTTTCCACGCTGAACAAAAATTTGGCCCAATATGCTATTAATGCCTTATATTATTTGAGTAATTCCTACAGAATTTCATGGTCACCTTGCTGATATTTTGTCTTGAAATAGGTTTTATATGAGAGAATGAGAGGAGGGGGGTAGTAATTAAGTAGACGTTGACAACTTATTTCCCTACTTTTCCATCAATTGTAGAGCACTCAATGAAAGTACTGTTGATGGACCAACAGGAATTTGAATTCCTCTTGGTCAAGACTCAGTGTATGATAAAAGTTTAATTGAGACCCAATTCAGCATTGAAGAAACTCATTTAAGTGGGTCATAGCAGGGCGAATATAAGATTTCCTTCCTTACAAGACCCATGTTAGTTCAATGAAGAGAGACCAGTTGAGAGGTTTGCTGGGTTAATTTCAGAGAATTGTTTCAGTATTTGTGACCCAAAAGCATAATTCAGTAAAAAGAAACAAGATATTTATATATATATATATATATATATATATATATATATATATATATATATATATATATGTGTGTGTGTGTGTGTGTGTGTGTGTGTGTGTAATGGGTCTACTTCAGAAGACTGAAAAGTCAAAAGACTGAATCCCAAAAGACTGAAAATTCAAAATACTGAATGATGGAATTTGCTCCTTCACCACTCTTGTGCGATCTTGGAGTTTATATATGTAGTTAGCATGGGGGGGGGGGGTTCCGGCCTTCCAAATGAAGGGTGCAGGGGGGGCTTGCCCCCTGCATTAAAAATGTGTTCAGTATTTTGAATGTTCAGTCTTTTGGTTAATCAGTCTTCTGAAGTAGACCCATATTTTTTTTTTTATTTATTTATTTTACATTTGTTGACCGGGCTAGTCCAGCTGGATATATATCCATTTTCAGTGGAGGCCCGGGGAGAAAAGCTCCACAAATTACAACAACATAAAAGGTCAAGACAAAGACAATAACAGTATAATTTGGTACATAAGTTTTAACAATTATAGTACAAGCCTAAGATTATATATTTTATATTTCAGTAGGAAAAAGGAAAAATTTATCTAAGAATAGATGAATAAGACTAATACATTTGTATTACAGATGGTGTAGTACAAATCTTTATAAGATATTACAAAATTAGATACACCTAGTAATTTATGATAAGAGATACTGAGGTCTCACAAAAACCTAAGAAAGAAAAACACTAGAGATCAATAGATAGAGTATAGAAGAACAGCAAACAAGGATGGATTTCTAGTGTTATTTAACACATAGGTTGTGATACTATATGAAGGTGTTTGATCATTCCACTGTATATACTTATTTACATGAGAAAAAATCCTAAGGAAGGTTAAGCTCACTAAATATTAGTGAGACAACACAAGATCATGATAGGCTAGGAATTGTGGGAGTCTAGTTAATAGTTAGGTACTTAGTCTGGGTTAACACAGGGGCATAGCCAGTGTGATTTGAGGTAGAATTTAAGCTTGCTTTTAAATAAGCTGACAGAGGATATTGAGGTTAGCTGGCTTGGGAGGATGTTCCAGGCTTTACCTACTGTATTGGAGAACAAGGTGTCACCAGCTAAGTTGTTGGATTTTGATATTTGTACAAGTAGGTTATTAGCTGAGCGTAAGGTCTTGAGGTTATTATAGGGGATGACTAGGGATGTAAGTATGGGTGTATTTTGAGGTAAATACAGGATCTTATGGGCTACTATTAATTGACTGAAAAGTATTAAATTTGGCAGCTCTAACCATCCTAACTGATTCAGATTGATACAGTGATGAGTTCTATAGGAGGACCCAGCTGCAAATCTGGCAATATTGTTGTAGGAGGATGTAAATTTACTCAGATTACTTCTACATATTTTGGTATAGATAGGGGAGGCATAGAGCAAGGTAGAGATGAGGTGGGTATGAGCAATAGTAACCCTGGCTGGAGGTGTAAGAAAGGGTTTTATTCTATAGAGGGAACCTAGTTTCTTGTTTACTATTTTTATGGTGTTATTAATGTGAGGTTCAAAGGACAAGTTGTTATCTATTAGTACCCCGAGTAGTTTGGTGGTTGGTTCCGGAGATATTATAGTTCCATAATTTGAAGTAATAGTAAAGTTAAGTGGGGAGGGTCTGCGGGTGGGGTAAATAGTAGCATTTTTGTTTTTTGGGGGTTAAGGATAAGACGTCTTTGTAGGAGCCAGTTTTCAACTGTACTAAAGGTCATTTGGGTTAGTGACTGAAGTTCTGATTGAGAAGCAGCAGCGCATATGAGTGTGGAGTCGTCAGCATATTGGATACAGTCAGCTTGAGGAATTACAGAATGAAGGTCATTTGTAAAGATGGAGAAGAGTAATGGGCCTAATATAGATCCTTGCGGGACCCCTAGAGTGACTGGGACGTGGGAAGATAAAGTATTTTCCCATAGTATAGCCTGTTGCCTGTTATGTAGGTATGATTGGAACCACTGTATAGTATGGTTGTCCAATGACAGGCTTTTGAGTGTGTCTATAAGGAGGTGGTGATTCACCATGTCAAATGCTTTGGACAGATCAATAAAAACAGCTGAGGATAGAGTATCAATATTACGATTGCTGTTAATATGGTTAGTAAAGGATAAGAGAGCAGAGGTGGTGCTATGAAATGGTCTAAAGCCATGTTGACAGGGTGCTAATAAATTGTGATCAAGTAGGTAGGTTAACAGTTGTATGTGTATACATTTCTCCATTATTTTTGCCAAAGGAGATAGAATAGCTATGGGCCTATAATTGGACAACTCTTTGGAGTTACCGCCCTTATGCAGGGGAATTAAGTGAGAGACTTTCCAGATTAGGGGAATAGATCCTTCAGAAATAGTTCTGTTAATGAGGATGGATATGGGGTAGGCTATGACTTTAGCAGCTTTTTGCAGGTATTCTGCAGGTAATTTATCAGCAGAGAGAGTAGTGGGTTTAAGTTTCTGTATGAGGTTACAGATAAGTGAAGTGGGCACTGGCGGAAAATGAAATTGATGAGAATTATTGGTAAAGGTTGTGGCAGAGCCTGGGATGCTAGGGGATAGCTGGTTGGCTAGGGATTGTATGGTTTCAGTGAAAAAAGTATTAAATGAGTCTGCTATTTGGATGGGATTGTTTTGATCAGAGCCAGAGGGAGAGGGAGTACTTGAGCATCCGGGGTGTAGGAGGTTATTGATACCTCGCCAGAATTTTTGGCGATTATTTTGGATGGTTTGTTGTAGTTGGTAGTAGTAGTTTCTTTTATCGGCTAATATGGCTTTTTTTGTTTCATTTCTTAGCTGTCTGAATTGCAGGTGGTCTGAGGAGCTTTTTGTTGAGTGACATTTGGCCCATTGTTTATTTCTTTGGAGGATTTTTTGTTTGGTCGTTTTGGTGAGCCATGGTGCCAGTTTGGTTCTAATTCTAACTTTGCATAATGGGGTATGGCTGTCTAAAATGGTTAGAAATTTAGAGTTAAAGTATTTC